>NW_026906402.1:0-30000 GCF_033807715.1 Cololabis saira | reverse complement strand
TCAATTGTACCACCCAGCCTTTTGGGCTGGGTTTATTGTGTGAAATGCTGAAATGTCAACTAACCTTTAGATAAGAGGTACAACTAACAGAATGGAGATTATCATGTCTTCAAACCCTGGAGTTACTAAAGGACGACTCTGGTGGGACTCGAACCCACAACCTTTGAATTACATCTCAAGTGCTCAACTAGAACCTTTAGAATTACATCGCAACTTTTCAACTAGGAGTCCAATGCGCTATCCATTGCGCCACAGAGCCTGTTGAAGACTGTGTTTGACCATTGCATCATAATGTTTATTGTGCAACAGACAGTACAGAGACCACAGGATCCATTGTGGACAGGATAGGCCGTCTGTGAGGATTTCTATGTGGACAGACACAATATTTGTGTCCACACAGACTTGGAAAAAAAAATCAACGGACTGGGATCAAATATTTGGCAATCTACAATTGTTAGTTGGGTGGGACTGGAACACACAACCTTTAAACTCCATCTCATGCTCAACTAGACATGCAACATGCTATCAATTGTACCATCCAGCCTTTTGGGCTGGGTTTATTGTGTGAAATGCTGCAATGTCAACTAACCTTTAGATAAGAGGTACAACTACCAGAATGGAGATTATCATGTCTTCAAACCCTGGAGTTACTAAAGGACGACTCTGGTGGGACTCGAACCCACAACCTTTGAATTACATCTCAAGTGCTCAACTAGAACCTTTAGAATTACATCGCAACTTTTCAACTAGGAGTCCAATGCGCTATCCATTGCTCCACAGAGCCTGTTGAAGACTGTGTTTGACCATTGCATCATAATGTTTATTGTGCAACAGACAGTACAGTACCACAGGATCCATTGTGGACAGGATAGGCCGTCTGTGAGGATTTCTATGTGGACAGACACAATATTTGTGTCCACACAGACTTGGAAAAAAAAATCAACGGACTGGGATCAAATATTTGGCAATCTACAATTGTTAGTTGGGTGGGACTGGAACACACAACCTTTAAACTCCATCTCATGCTCAACTAGACATGCAACATGCTATCAATTGTACCATCCAGCCTTTTGGGCTGGGTTTATTGTGTGAAATGCTGCAATGTCAACTAACCTTTAGATAAGAGGTACAACTACCAGAATGGAGATTATCATGTCTTCAAACCCTGGAGTTACTAAAGGACGACTCTGGTGGGACTCGAACCCACAACCTTTGAATTACATCTCAAGTGCTCAACTAGAAGTCCAATGGGCTATCCATTGCGCCACAGAGCCTGTTGAAGACTGTGTTTGACCATTGCATCATAATGTTTATTGTGCAACAGACAGTACAGAGACCACAGGTGCCTGTGTGGACAGGATAGGCCGTCTGTGAGGATTTCTATGTGGACAGACACAATATTTGTGTCCACACAGACTTGGAAAAAAAAATCAACGGACTGGGATTAAATATTTGGCAATCTACAATTGTTAGTTGGGTGGGACTGGAACACACAACCTTTAAACTCCATCTCATGCTCAACTAGACATGCAACATGCTATCAATTGTAACATCCACCCTTTTGGGCTGGGTTTATTGTGTGAAATGCTGCAATGTCAACTAACCTTTAGATAAGAGGTACAACTACCAGAATGGAGATTATCATGTCTTCAAACCCTGGAGTTACTAAAGGACGACTCTGGTGGGACTCGAACCCACAACCTTTGAATTACATCTCAAGTGCTCAACTAGAACCTTTAGAATTACATCGCAACTTTTCAACTAGGAGTCCAATGCGCTATCCATTGCGCCACAGAGCCTGTTGAAGACTGTGTTTGACCATTGCATCATAATGTTTATTGTGCAACAGACAGTACAGAGACCACAGGTGCCTGTGTGGACAGGATAGGCCGTCTGTGAGGATTTCTATGTGGACAGACACAATATTTGTGTCCACACAGACTTGGAAAAAAAAATCAACGGACTGGGATTAAATATTTGGCAATCTACAATTGTTAGTTGGGTGGGACTGGAACACACAACCTTTAAACTCCATCTCATGCTCAACTAGACATGCAACATGCTATCAATTGTACCATCCAGCCTTTTGGGCTGGGTTTATTGTGTGAAATGCTGCAATGTCAACTAACCTTTAGATAAGAGGTACAACTACCAGAATGGAGATTATCATGTCTTCAAACCCTGGAGTTACTAAAGGACGACTCTGGTGGGACTCGAACCCACAACCTTTGAATTACATCTCAAGTGCTCAACTAGAACCTTTAGAATTACATCGCAACTTTTCAACTAGGAGTCCAATGCGCTATCCATTGCGCCACAGAGCCTGTTGAAGACTGTGTTTGACCATTGCATCATAATGTTTATTGTGCAACAGACAGTACAGTACCACAGGATCCTGTGTGGACAGGATAGGCCGTCTGTGAGGATTTCTATGTGGACAGACACAATATTTGTGTCCACACAGACTTGGAAAAAAAAATCAACGGACTGGGATCAAATATTTGGCAATCTACAATTGTTAGTTGGGTGGGACTGGAACACACAACCTTTAAACTCCATCTCATGCTCAACTAGACATGCAACATGCTATCAATTGTACCATCCAGCCTTTTGGGCTGGGTTTATTGTGTGAAATGCTGCAATGTCAACTAACCTTTAGATAACAGGTACAACTAACAGAATGGAGATTATCATGTCTTCAAACCCTGGAGTTACTAAAGGACGACTCTGGTGGGACTCGAACCCACAACCTTTGAATTACATCTCAAGTGCTCAACTAGAAGTCCAATGCGCAATCCATTGCGCCACAGAGCCTGTTGAAGACTGTGTTTGACCATTGCATCATAATGTTTATTGTGCAACAGACAGTACCGAGACCACAGGTGCCTGTGTGGACAGGATAGGCCGTCTGTGAGGATTTCTATGTGGACAGACACAATATTTGTGTCCACACAGACTTGGAAAAAAAAATCAACGGACTGGGATTAAATATTTGGCAATCTACAATTGTTAGTTGGGTGGGACTGGAACACACAACCTTTAAACTCCATCTCATGCTCAACTAGACATGCAACATGCTATCAATTGTAACATCCACCCTTTTGGGCTGGGTTTATTGTGTGAAATGCTGCAATGTCAACTAACCTTTAGATAAGAGGTACAACTACCAGAATGGAGATTATCATGTCTTCAAACCCTGGAGTTACTAAAGGACGACTCTGGTGGGACTCGAACCCACAACCTTTGAATTACATCTCAAGTGCTGAACTAGAACCTTTAGAATTACATCGCAACTTTTCAACTAGGAGTCCAATGCGCTATCCATTGCGCCACAGAGCCTGTTGAAGACTGTGTTTGACCATTGCATCATAATGTTTATTGTGCAACAGACAGTACAGAGACCACAGGTGCCTGTGTGGACAGGATAGGCCGTCTGTGAGGATTTCTATGTGGACAGACACAATATTTGTGTCCACACAGACTTGGAAAAAAAAATCAACGGACTGGGATTAAATATTTGGCAATCTACAATTGTTAGTTGGGTGGGACTGGAACACACAACCTTTAAACTCCATCTCATGCTCAACTAGACATGCAACATGCTATCAATTGTACCATCCAGCCTTTTGGGCTGGGTTTATTGTGTGAAATGCTGCAATGTCAACTAACCTTTAGATAAGAGGTACAACTACCAGAATGGAGATTATCATGTCTTCAAACCCTGGAGTTACTAAAGGACGACTCTGGTGGGACTCGAACCCACAACCTTTGAATTACATCTCAAGTGCTCAACTAGAACCTTTAGAATTACATCGCAACTTTTCAACTAGGAGTCCAATGCGCTATCCATTGCGCCACAGAGCCTGTTGAAGACTGTGTTTGACCATTGCATCATAATGTTTATTGTGCAACAGACAGTACAGTACCACAGGATCCTGTGTGGACAGGATAGGCCGTCTGTGAGGATTTCTATGTGGACAGACACAATATTTGTGTCCACACAGACTTGGAAAAAAAAATCAACGGACTGGGATTAAATATTTGGCAATCTACAATTGTTAGTTGGGTGGGACTGGAACACACAACCTTTAAACTCCATCTCATGCTCAACTAGACATGCAACATGCTATCAATTGTACCATCCAGCCTTTTGGGCTGGGTTTATTGTGTGAAATGCTGCAATGTCAACTAACCTTTAGATAAGAGGTACAACTAACAGAATGGAGATTATCATGTCTTCAAACCCTGGAGTTACTAAAGGACGACTCTGGTGGGACTCGAACCCACAACCTTTGAATTACATCTCAAGTGCTCAACTAGAACCTTTAGAATTACATCGCAACTTTTCAACTAGGAGTCCAATGCGCTATCCATTGCGCCACAGAGCCTGTTGAAGACTGTGTTTGACCATTGCATCATAATGTTTATTGTGCAACAGACAGTACAGTACCACAGGATCCATTGTGGACAGGATAGGCCGTCTGTGAGGATTTCTATGTGGACAGACACAATATTTGTGTCCACACAGACTTGGAAAAAAAAATCAACGGACTGGGATCAAATATTTGGCAATCTACAATTGTTAGTTGGGTGGGACTGGAACACACAACCTTTAAACTCCATCTCATGCTCAACTAGACATGCAACATGCTATCAATTGTACCATCCAGCCTTTTGGGCTGGGTTTATTGTGTGAAATGCTGCAATGTCAACTAACCTTTAGATAAGAGGTACAACTAACAGAATGGAGATTATCATGTCTTCAAACCCTGGAGTTACTAAAGGACGACTCTGGTGGGACTCGAACCCACAACCTTTGAATTACATCTCAAGTGCTCAACTAGAAGTCCAATGCGCTATCCATTGCGCCACAGAGCCTGTTGAAGACTGTGTTTGACCATTGCATCATAATGTTTATTGTGCAACAGACAGTACAGAGACCACAGGTGCCTGTGTGGACAGGATAGGCCGTCTGTGAGGATTTCTATGTGGACAGACACAATATTTGTGTCCACACAGACTTGGAAAAAAAAATCAACGGACTGGGATTAAATATTTGGCAATCTACAATTGTTAGTTGGGTGGGACTGGAACACACAACCTTTAAACTCCATCTCATGCTCAACTAGACATGCAACATGCTATCAATTGTAACATCCACCCTTTTGGGCTGGGTTTATTGTGTGAAATGCTGCAATGTCAACTAACCTTTAGATAAGAGGTACAACTACCAGAATGGAGATTATCATGTCTTCAAACCCTGGAGTTACTAAAGGACGACTCTGGTGGGACTCGAACCCACAACCTTTGAATTACATCTCAAGTGCTCAACTAGAACCTTTAGAATTACATCGCAACTTTTCAACTAGGAGTCCAATGCGCTATCCATTGCGCCACAGAGCCTGTTGAAGACTGTGTTTGACCATTGCATCATAATGTTTATTGTGCAACAGACAGTACAGAGACCACAGGTGCCTGTGTGGACAGGATAGGCCGTCTGTGAGGATTTCTATGTGGACAGACACAATATTTGTGTCCACACAGACTTGGAAAAAAAAATCAACGGACTGGGATTAAATATTTGGCAATCTACAATTGTTAGTTGGGTGGGACTGGAACACACAACCTTTAAACTCCATCTCATGCTCAACTAGACATGCAACATGCTATCAATTGTAACATCCACCCTTTTGGGCTGGGTTTATTGTGTGAAATGCTGCAATGTCAACTAACCTTTAGATAAGAGGTACAACTACCAGAATGGAGATTATCATGTCTTCAAACCCTGGAGTTACTAAAGGACGACTCTGGTGGGACTCGAACCCACAACCTTTGAATTACATCTCAAGTGCTCAACTAGAACCTTTAGAATTACATCGCAACTTTTCAACTAGGAGTCCAATGCGCTATCCATTGCGCCACAGAGCCTGTTGAAGACTGTGTTTGACCATTGCATCATAATGTTTATTGTGCAACAGACAGTACAGAGACCACAGGTGCCTGTGTGGACAGGATAGGCCGTCTGTGAGGATTTCTATGTGGACAGACACAATATTTGTGTCCACACAGACTTGGAAAAAAAAATCAACGGACTGGGATTAAATATTTGGCAATCTACAATTGTTAGTTGGGTGGGACTGGAACACACAACCTTTAAACTCCATCTCATGCTCAACTAGACATGCAACATGCTATCAATTGTAACATCCACCCTTTTGGGCTGGGTTTATTGTGTGAAATGCTGCAATGTCAACTAACCTTTAGATAAGAGGTACAACTACCAGAATGGAGATTATCATGTCTTCAAACCCTGGAGTTACTAAAGGACGACTCTGGTGGGACTCGAACCCACAACCTTTGAATTACATCTCAAGTGCTCAACTAGAACCTTTAGAATTACATCGCAACTTTTCAACTAGGAGTCCAATGCGCTATCCATTGCGCCACAGAGCCTGTTGAAGACTGTGTTTGACCATTGCATCATAATGTTTATTGTGCAACAGACAGTACAGAGACCACAGGTGCCTGTGTGGACAGGATAGGCCGTCTGTGAGGATTTCTATGTGGACAGACACAATATTTGTGTCCACACAGACTTGGAAAAAAAAATCAACGGACTGGGATTAAATATTTGGCAATCTACAATTGTTAGTTGGGTGGGACTGGAACACACAACCTTTAAACTCCATCTCATGCTCAACTAGACATGCAACATGCTATCAATTGTACCATCCAGCCTTTTGGGCTGGGTTTATTGTGTGAAATGCTGCAATGTCAACTAACCTTTAGATAAGAGGTACAACTACCAGAATGGAGATTATCATGTCTTCAAACCCTGGAGTTACTAAAGGACGACTCTGGTGGGACTCGAACCCACAACCTTTGAATTACATCTCAAGTGCTCAACTAGAACCTTTAGAATTACATCGCAACTTTTCAACTAGGAGTCCAATGCGCTATCCATTGCGCCACAGAGCCTGTTGAAGACTGTGTTTGACCATTGCATCATAATGTTTATTGTGCAACAGACAGTACAGAGACCACAGGTGCCTGTGTGGACAGGATAGGCCGTCTGTGAGGATTTCTATGTGGACAGACACAATATTTGTGTCCACACAGACTTGGAAAAAAAAATCAACGGACTGGGATTAAATATTTGGCAATCTACAATTGTTGGATGGGTGGGACTGGAACACACAACCTTTAAACTCCATCTCATGCTCAACTAGACATGCAACATCCTATCAATTGTAGCATCCAGCCTTTTGGGCTGGGTTTATTGTGTGAAATGCTGCAATGTCAACTAACCTTTAGATAAGAGGTACAACTACCAGAATGGAGATTATCATGTCTTCAAACCCTGGAGTTACTAAAGGACGACTCTGGTGGGACTCGAACCCACAACCTTTGAATTACATCTCAAGTGCTCAACTAGAACCTTTAGAATTACATCGCAACTTTTCAACTAGGAGTCCAATGCGCTATCCATTGCGCCACAGAGCCTGTTGAAGACTGTGTTTGACCATTGCATCATAATGTTTATTGTGCAACAGACAGTACAGTACCACAGGATCCTGTGTGGACAGGATAGGCCGTCTGTGAGGATTTCTATGTGAACAGACACAATATTTGTGTCCACACAGACTTGGAAAAAAAAATCAACGGACTGGGATCAAATATTTGGCAATCTACAATTGTTAGTTGGTTGGGACTGGAACACACAACCTTTAAACTCCATCTCATGCTCAACTAGACATGCAACATGCTATCAATTGTACCACCCAGCCTTTTGGGCTGGGTTTATTGTGTGAAATGCTGAAATGTCAACTAACCTTTAGATAAGAGGTACAACTAACAGAATGGAGATTATCATGTCTTCAAACCCTGGAGTTACTAAAGGACGACTCTGGTGGGACTCGAACCCACAACCTTTGAATTACATCTCAAGTGCTCAACTAGAACCTTTAGAATTACATCGCAACTTTTCAACTAGGAGTCCAATGCGCTATCCATTGCGCCACAGAGCCTGTTGAAGACTGTGTTTGACCATTGCATCATAATGTTTATTGTGCAACAGACAGTACAGAGACCACAGGATCCATTGTGGACAGGATAGGCCGTCTGTGAGGATTTCTATGTGGACAGACACAATATTTGTGTCCACACAGACTTGGAAAAAAAAATCAACGGACTGGGATCAAATATTTGGCAATCTACAATTGTTAGTTGGGTGGGACTGGAACACACAACCTTTAAACTCCATCTCATGCTCAACTAGACATGCAACATGCTATCAATTGTACCATCCAGCCTTTTGGGCTGGGTTTATTGTGTGAAATGCTGCAATGTCAACTAACCTTTAGATAACAGGTACAACTAACAGAATGGAGATTATCATGTCTGTGAGGTAAATCAATCTTTGAACTTGTTTTTTCATTGTGAAACTGTCACATGAGTGGCTAACAGAAGCCACATCAGCTACTTCCTGATCTACTAGGTTTTGAACTGTCCTGTGACAGGTCACCACTGTAATGTCAGGACTCAATCATACGTTATCACTTCCACCCATTGTCCACTACCCAATGTCTACTGTCTACTGTTTACTATGCATTGTCCTCATATGATCAATTCCTGTCAAAGTTTCTTAATAAAAGCATCTTCTAGAGGGAGGATCTTGGGGAAGCTCAGGAGTTCTCAATGAGGGCAGTTGCCCTGCACTCCTCTGCTCTCCCCCCTCCTGCAGGAGTGCGCTAAAAACTCATTCCAAGGTAGTCTCTGTGTCTTTTCTTATTATGAATTTATGTAATGCTGTGTTTAAACCTAACATTTTTGGTGACCGAAACCCGAGACCCCAACATCTGAGGCGTCAGGACGATGCCCGGTGACGGGGTTCCTCGAGCCAGGGAGGGCATCTGAGACTGGGTAAGAAATGCTCCTCTCGATAAATACCTAGGGTATTTAAATATGTTGCTTTAAAAGATGGGGTTATGGGGCTAAAGGGGTTAGCCTGTGGTCTGGGACCACTGTGGAGAAGTCATGGACTTCACCAACACCCACGGGTCTGGGGACCCAACGAGAGGAGGTTTCTATTTGGAATGGGGTTTTAGGTTTTTTGTGTATGTTTGTTTTGGCCAATGTGTGTTTTGTCTAATGTTCTTGTTTAATGTTCATGACTGAAACTGTTTATGGACAATGTTGTGGTTTCTAAAATTGTGAAGTCAAGTTTCAATTGTTCACTGAAAAGATCAGTGCTAAACTGTCAAAAAGGGAAACTTATGAGCTAAAAGAAACTTAAAGTTAAGAAAAATAGCTGGCTAAAATAGCAGATGCGTGGTTAAACGGAAACTTATGCCTAAAATAATTTCTAAAAGATGCTTAATATGGGAGACGTCCCTACAAACTAGGAAATAAAAGCTAGTGAAAAAATATTGTGCAAAATAGTATACAGGAACTTTAAAAGATTGAAAATCAATTAATTTAAGGCTAAAAGCAAAAACTGATCAAAATGTTCAAAATGCAAGCAAGAGAAAAAGAATAAAATTATGAAAGTTGTGAAAAAGAATGGTATAAGAAATGTGATTTGATGGGAAATTGGGAAGTGGATGAGAGAGCCTGCTGCAAAATGTTGCAGCAGTCCAAAGGTCGTGACAAGCTGCAGCTCTGTGTCTATGTGTATAAACGGCTACAGCAGAGTGTGTAATCAGCTGCAGATCAGATTGTTTGTGTAAGAAGTGCTACGAGAAGCTGCATGGGATGAGGCTTGGTGGATCCAGAGGGAGTGTCTTCTCATTTGGAGACTGGTGAGTGTTAAATTTTCTATGGGGAAATGTTTGTTAAAATGTACAAATAACTGTATTTGGATCTGTGTCTGCAAAGGAGACTTTTTGTCTGCTGGAAAACACAAGAGCTTCAGAGGGTGTTTTGTTTAGTGTTTCAAGTGAGAAACTCCCCTCTTGAGGAGGCAGAGAAATTGAGTAATATAGTTTTCTATCATTCTAAGCCCTGAATGAAGGTGTAGTGATGTAGAATTGTCAAATGGGGTTAATTCACTGTTGAATGATTGCAGATCACTTTTGTAATACGGTTTTTGGTCTATGTATGTTTTAATCGTATGGAAAGGTGACTGTGACATGAGTGTGAAACAAATCAATAATTTGTCTTTACTTTGTCTGTCTTGAAGTCACATACTGATACTGATCTAGGCCTGCAGCTATCAAATATTTTTGTAATCAAGTATTCTACTGAAAATTCCATTGATTAATCGAGTAATCGGATAAAACATATTTTTGTTTAGTTAAAGAAAAATTCTAAATATACATAAGATGTTAGATGTTAGTTGACATCACTAAGACTAAGTTATGTGGTACAGTGGGTTCATGGCTGTGCATTTGAAGACCTTGTTGATGTTGAAGATCCTTGTTTCTAACCTAGAAATGCCATTGCACCTGGTGTCACACATAACTTAAAAGGTTGGGTGTTTTTTCCACGTGTTTCAATTGAACTTTCATTTGTGTCAAGCTAATTTTATGTTCTAGTTAAGTTTTAAGTGAGAGTATTGGCAGTGTTCAAAATAAAATTATGAGACCTGCTGTATTGGAGCACATTAGGCACCAGCGCTACTTGTTTTATCCATGAATGATTACAGAGCTGAAATTGTAAACTACCCAGTTTAGCTTTATTACGTTTTTATTTGTCTGACATTTTCTGCCTTTTCTTTTAATTAAAACTGTAGCGGGAACAGAGGTTTATGTACCGGGTAAGGGCTGATTTATGGTTCCACGTTACAACAACGTAAAATGGGGCGCGTCGCTGCGTAGCCGTGGCAAAAGAGCCTGCATGGCAGCGCAGCACCGCCAGCCCGACCGGCGCTCTCTGCCCTCGCCAGAGAGCGGCGTAGGCTGCGGCGTAGGCTCTGGGTCGATTTAATGCGGGACAATGATTTTGGCTTTAGAGGGGGAACATGGGATAAGAGACCAGAAGAATATAGCGTGGATTAAAAATAAAAGTTAAACGCTGAGCTACATGTGTCTCCCGTCAGGGCCATTACAGACTGCCTGAGCATGGCATGTTATAAAAATCAAACATGCCTGCCGCCTCTTTCTTCCCCCTTTAAGCTCTCCCCCCTTTATGCAGCGTCAGCATGTTGTGTTGCATTAAATGTAGTCGGGGCGTGTGACGGCCTGCCCCTCTCCCTCCTGATTGGTCATTCTGCTTCCTGGATGGAAGTTGTGGCAGGTCGTCAGCCCAATTGGCCTCACTTGTGTGTGTGTGTGTGTGTGTGTGTGTGTGTGTGTGTGTGTGTGTGTGGGAGCCAGGGTATTTAGGGGCTGGTTCTGGGTTTCCACCTGCCAATGGGGAACTAAGTATTCTTTCCTCCTGCACAATACTTGCACTCAGCATACTTCATTCACCCACACACAGCATACATGACTGACACTCTACATTTAAACCTACATATACTTTTGGTTTGTTTTGATTTAATTTTTACTTTAATAAATTACATTTTTGAATTTGGTGACTCATGTGTGGACTCCCTCTTTGTCACTAACTGGCCCGGTGTGTGACAAAATGGTGGCTCGCCCTTTGGTCTGACTATTGATTTTTGATGCTGGCATATGGTTTGTGTTCCTGTTAGGAATTTTAGTTTGGCCGTAGTTGTATTTGGAGTTATTTAAAGGTTTATCTTATCTTATATTATCTTATTGGTAGCACCTGTTGAAGCCAATTAGTTAGGTGCCAGTGTTGGGAGTTCCACATGTGATTCTTCTCTCCCTGATTTTCAGTTTTGAAGGAGGTTTTGGTCGGTGGAGTTTGGGAGTAGGAAAGCATCTGTCCTTAAGTTTTGTTTTTGTGGTTTGTAATGCTTTGGTTGCAATAAATAAGGTGAGGGTTGGAACTTTGAGACTGGTCTTGGGGAAGGTGTGTTTTCCTCTGTCCATATTGGCAGAGTTTTCTTATTTTAGTTTGAGTTGGAGATTGCCGGTAGTCCTGTTATCGGTTTTGTTTAAGGTTATAGATTTACCTGGTTTTTCTTTAGTGGGGAAAGTGCATGGTCCGACGGCCCATTGCGCGGCTGGCCCTGTGCTTACCCCTCTTTTGTTCTTTTTGGCCGGGATCTCCATCTCCTTTTGGTTCTTTATTTTTGGGTTTACCTTTTTTTCCTTGTTTATTTTTCCCCCAGGCTTTGTTTGTGGTTCCAACACTTAAAGTATTGATTTATTTATTGTTTCTTTGTCACTTTGTGTAGATAGTGTAGCATGGCATCTGTAGTGGATGAATTTGTTGATTCGCCGTCAGCAGCACTATTAGATCAGTGTACTAAGGACCAGTTGCTGCTAATTGCTGAGAAGTATGAGCTTGAAGTAGCAGATAGAAAATTAAAGGAGTCTGTTAAAGTGTGAAGGCAGTTTTGTTGGAGAAAGGAATTCTTAAACCTGGTGTGGGGACTCGTTCTTCAGTTTCTGCAGATACTGTTTTGAGTTTTGAGCAACAAAAGGAACTTTTGTTGTTAAAGCAAAAAACATGAATGGCAGCATAGAAAGCTAAGCTTAATTCAAGAGGGTAAATTGTCAGGTTCGGCTGATGGTGAAGGCCCTCGGTATCAGTCTGGTGCATCAGTGCCATCTAATACGAGGCTTTGAGATGGTGAAATTAAACGATTCCCCGAGGCAGAGAAAATTCCTCGATCATTTTTTGTAATCGAATTACTCGAATTATTCGAGGAATCGTTTCAGCCCTAGTTTCGTCCCGTAAAATGGGCGCCGCTGTGTTTTGGATACAGTGGAGTGAGGCGTGTTCATGAGCCTATTGTCATTTGCATGTCAGTCAGTGACATTTTACACAGGAAAGGAGTGTGTGGAGAAGAAACAAACCCGTTGAACAATCTTTTTAGAAAAGAAGAACTCTGAGTGCATACTAGCCTATTCACACTGAAAATGTTTACATTTGTGATCAGTGTTGCTACCATTTAGGTTTGGAGTTCATCTGAAATGCACCAATTGAGTTTGCTTAGTGTAGTTTGAGGAGAAGTAATTTCCACATATGCACTAATACACAAAACCCACATGCAGATGATCTGAAGTTTGTGTTTAAAGTTCAGTGGGTTTTTGTCTGCTTAGTTTACACATCGGAATTTATCCCACAATTTTCTTAAGACTTCTATAAGTCTTCATAGAAGAGCATGCATTTGCATTACAGCATGCAAACAGAAGATTAAGTATCTCCTGAAGACTATATGATTAATCTGGAGACAATTTTCTGGTATTCCTTTTGGGCGTGCTACAATAGAGCTCAACAACAGTTGAGAAGGCATTATTTGATAGAATGCTTCCTTTCAGTCCAACGTTTTGTGACAATGACTTATTGTTTATATATATATATATATAAGTTCACTGAAGACTACTTTTTACGTTACAGGAGAGTTGCTGCACTGACAGTTTTTGTGTGGTGTTACTTTCATTAAACCATAACCCACTTGGATTGCAATGAGAACATTTTGAAATAGGAGAGTTCTGTGGTCCTTGAGATAGGAGACAGAATTTAACAGGTTTTGCCCCCTTCTAATCTAAGGGGATCTGGGGGATCTCTCTGGGATGTAGAGATAACCTACCCTAGAGAATCATTAAGTCAAACTTGCCGACTTGCCAGGGTGCATAGGTCAAGAAGTGGGAAAACCACTTATCTGGGGAGGAGTCAGGACTCAGACAGCCCTGACCCCCCTCTATCCCCTGTTGACATTCGAAACAATGCTCTTGCAAAAAGAGAAACGCATTTGGCTAAATGAAGGTGCTGCTGTAACTTCAGAAGGCCTCTGTGTGGTGCGAAGCAGACCGGGCCTTCCAAAGAATCTGTTCCCCCTGGTGGATAAATTGAGCCATGGGAAGTCCCATAGCTCAAACAGGAGGGATGAATAGTATAGTACACAAAGAATTAAATACTAAATACCCTTTAAAAATTTTTTGTAGGGTCTTTCCGACATGTTGCAGATACAATATGCAAGGCAATATGAGGCCTAAGAGAGGTCAGTGTCGTGAAAGGACCTATCCATTTGAAGTTGTTCATATGGATTTCATTCTTGGAGTGAACTAATGGCCTGTTAAATTAAGGCTCAGGAAAGCCATGGCCTGAATTACGGCCATTAGTCGGAATGTACATGAGAATGTTCAAAAGTTCTTGTGGGCTGCTGGTTTCTGCTCTCTCTCTCTCTCTCCTAGCAGGAACTGCTGAAACCAGATCCAGATCCTGATTGGTGAGACGAAAAACATGGTCATCACCCCGTCAGGATGGCCCCTTTGTGGTCTAGATCAGGACACCGACAGCAGTAAAGATGGCTGAACGATCTACATGCGTCCACCAGTTGCAGTGAAAGCTAGCCTGAAGATGACTAGCCCAAACTGACTTGCGACAACAGACTGGAGAGGAGCTCCGAGAGATGGAAGAAACTTTTCCACTAAGGACTCATGCTGACATGTTAGGAATTTTTCCTTAAACTCTTTACTTGCATTGCTGTGTTGTAATATGATTACACTGATGTACGTTCATAAACTGGTGCTGAAGCTAATGTTACCAAAGCTATAGCCGAATTACGTCAGTTAGCCAAAGTTGTGTCAGAAGACAGACGCTCAGCAGGAGACCACTTTTGGGTCCTGGCTGACTTCCGGCCCCTGGACTGACATAATGGCTAGATTATGATTTCGATTATTACTGTCCTTGTATGGTTCTGAGTGTATCATTCTGTGTCTAAGTGCAATGATCCAAAGAACCATCCAACCATCCACTGGACTAAGGAAGTTAGTCCAGTATTGCCAACAACTCCATCGAACTCTAAATGAGGACAACCTGTTTATGATAACACTGGAGTATAGATTGTTTCATTTTGTTTACTGTGAAATGTTTTAAGCTTTTATGTGTCTTGGCCAGAGTGATCGCTCACTAGGAGGGTCGGAGAGGAATTTTGCCCCATATAATCGGGTTTTCGCCTCTCCCTTGACATATAATTACGCGATAAGCCCTAGCTATTTCTTAAATGTTTGACCTTAAATGTTTATGAGGCTATTATTCTAAGCCTAATGGACGGATTTTAGTTGAAGTTTCAAATTGACAAGAGTAGGGAAATGTGAGGTAAATCAATCTTTGAACTTGTTTTGTCATTGTGAAACTGTCACATGAGTGGCTAACAGAAGCCACATCAGCCACTTCCTGATCTACTAGGTTTTGAACTGTCCTGTGACAGGTCACCACTGTAATGTCAGGACTCAATCATACGTTATCACTTCCACCCATTGTCCACTACCCAATGTCTACTGTCTACTGTTTACTATGCATTGTCCTCATATGATCAATTCCTGTCAAAGTTTCTTAATAAAAGCATCTTCTAGAGGGAGGATCTTGGGGAAGCTCAGGAGTTCTCAATGAGGGCAGTTGCCCTGCACTCCTCTGCTCTCCCCCCTCCTGCAGGAGTGCGCTAAAAACTCATTCCAAGGTAGTCTCTGTGTCTTTTCTCATTATGAATTTATGTAATGCTGTGTTTAAACCTAACAATGTCTTCAAACCCTGGAGTTACTAAAGGACGACTCTGGTGGGACTCGAACCCACAACCTTTGAATTACATCTCAAGTGCTCAACTAGAACCTTTAGAATTACATCGCAACTTTTCAACTAGGAGTCCAATGCGCTATCCATTGCGCCACAGAGCCTGTTGAAGACTGTGTTTGACCATTGCATCATAATGTTTATTGTGCAACAGACAGTACAGTACCACAGGATCCTGTGTGGACAGGATAGGCCGTCTGTGAGGATTTCTATGTGGACAGACACAATATTTGTGTCCACACAGACTTGGAAAAAAAAATCAACGGACTGGGATCAAATATTTGGCAATCTACAATTGTTAGTTGGTTGGGACTGGAACACACAACCTTTAAACTCCATCTCATGCTCAACTAGACATGCAACATGCTATCAATTGTACCACCCAGCCTTTTGGGCTGGGTTTATTGTGTGAAATGCTGAAATGTCAACTAACCTTTAGATAAGAGGTACAACTAACAGAATGGAGATTATCATGTCTTCAAACCCTGGAGTTACTAAAGGATGACTCTGGTGGGACTCGAACCCACAACCTTTGAATTACATCTCAAGTGCTCAACTAGAACCTCTAGAATTACATCGCAACTTTTCAACTAGGAGTCCAATGCGCTATCCATTGCGCCACAGAGCCTGTTGAAGACTGTGTTTGACCATTGCATCATAATGTTTATTGTGCAACAGACAGTACAGTACCACAGGATCCTGTGTGGACAGGATAGGTCGTCTGTGAGGATTTATCTGTGGTCAGACAACAATATTTGTGTCCACACAGACTTGGAAAAAAATCAACAAGACACTGGGATTAAATATTTGGCAATCTACAATTGATAGTTGGGTGGGACTGGAACACACAACCTTTAAACTCCATCTCATGCTCAACTAGACATGCAACATGCTATCAATTGTACCATCCAGCCTTTTGGGCTGGGTTTATTGTGTGAAATGCTGCAATGTCAACTAACCTTTAGATAAGAGGTACAACTAACAGAATGGAGATTATCATGTCTTCAAACCCTGGAGTTACTAAAGGACGACTCTGGTGGGACTCGAACCCACAACCTTTGAATTACATCTCAAGTGCTCAACTAGAACCTTTAGAATTACATCGCAACTTTTCAACTAGGAGTCCAATGCGCTATCCATTGCGCCACAGAGCCTGTTGAAGACTGTGTTTGACCATTGCATCATAATGTTTATTGTGCAACAGACAGTACAGTACCACAGGATCCATTGTGGACAGGATAGGCCGTCTGTGAGGATTTCTATGTGGACAGACACAATATTTGTGTCCACACAGACTTGGAATAAAAAATCAACGGATTGGGATCAAATATTTGGCAATCTACAATTGTTAGTTGGGTGGGACTGGAACACACAACCTTTAAACTCCATCTCATGCTCAACTAGACATGCAACATGCTATCAATTGTACCATCCAGCCTTTTGGGCTGGGTTTATTGTGTGAAATGCTGCAATGTCAACTAACCTTTAGATAACAGGTACAACTAACAGAATGGAGATTATCATGTCTTCAAACCCTGGAGTTACTAAAGGACGACTCTGGTGGGACTCGAACCCACAACCTTTGAATTACATCTCAAGTGCTCAACTAGAAGTCCAATGCGCTATCCATTGCGCCACAGAGCCTGTTGAAGACTGTGTTTGACCATTGCATCATAATGTTTATTGTGCAACAGACAGTACAGAGACCACAGGTGCCTGTGTGGACAGGATAGGCCGTCTGTGAGGATTTCTATGTGGACAGACACAATATTTGTGTCCACACAGACTTGGAAAAAAAAATCAACGGACTGGGATTAAATATTTGGCAATCTACAATTGTTAGTTGGGTGGGACTGGAACACACAACCTTTAAACGCCATCTCATGCTCAACTAGACATGCAACATGCTATCAATTGTAACATCCACCCTTTTGGGCTGGGTTTATTGTGTGAAATGCTGCAATGTCAACTAACCTTTAGATAAGAGGTACAACTACCAGAATGGAGATTATCATGTCTTCAAACCCTGGAGTTACTAAAGGACGACTCTGGTGGGACTCGAACCCACAACCTTTGAATTACATCTCAAGTGCTCAACTAGAACCTTTAGAATTACATCGCAACTTTTCAACTAGGAGTCCAATGCGCTATCCATTGCGCCACAGAGCCTGTTGAAGACTGTGTTTGACCATTGCATCATAATGTTTATTGTGCAACAGACAGTACAGAGACCACAGGTGCCTGTGTGGACAGGATAGGCCGTCTGTGAGGATTTCTATGTGGACAGACACAATATTTGTGTCCACACAGACTTGGAAAAAAAAATCAACGGACTGGGATTAAATATTTGGCAATCTACAATTGTTAGTTGGGTGGGACTGGAACACACAACCTTTAAACTCCATCTCATGCTCAACTAGACATGCAACATGCTATCAATTGTACCATCCAGCCTTTTGGGCTGGGTTTATTGTGTGAAATGCTGCAATGTCAACTAACCTTTAGATAAGAGGTACAACTACCAGAATGGAGATTATCATGTCTTCAAACCCTGGAGTTACTAAAGGACGACTCTGGTGGGACTCGAACCCACAACCTTTGAATTACATCTCAAGTGCTCAACTAGAACCTTTAGAATTACATCGCAACTTTTCAACTAGGAGTCCAATGCGCTATCCATTGCGCCACAGAGCCTGTTGAAGACTGTGTTTGACCATTGCATCATAATGTTTATTGTGCAACAGACAGTACAGTACCACAGGATCCTGTGTGGACAGGATAGGCCGTCTGTGAGGATTTCTATGTGGACAGACACAATATTTGTGTCCACACAGACTTGGAAAAAAAAATCAACGGACTGGGATCAAATATTTGGCAATCTACAATTGTTAGTTGGTTGGGACTGGAACACACAACCTTTAAACTCCATCTCATGCTCAACTAGACATGCAACATGCTATCAATTGTACCACCCAGCCTTTTGGGCTGGGTTTATTGTGTGAAAAGCTGAAATGTCAACTAACCTTTAGATAAGAGGTACAACTAACAGAATGGAGATTATCATGTCTTCAAACCCTGGAGTTACTAAAGGATGACTCTGGTGGGACTCGAACCCACAACCTTTGAATTACATCTCAAGTGCTCAACTAGAACCTCTAGAATTACATCGCAACTTTTCAACTAGGAGTCCAATGCGCTATCCATTGCGCCACAGAGCCTGTTGAAGACTGTGTTTGACCATTGCATCATAATGTTTATTGTGCAACAGACAGTACAGTACCACAGGATCCTGTGTGGACAGGATAGGTCGTCTGTGAGGATTTATCTGTGGTCAGACAACAATATTTGTGTCCACACAGACTTGGAAAAAAATCAACAAGACACTGGGATTAAATATTTGGCAATCTACAATTGATAGTTGGGTGGGACTGGAACACACAACCTTTAAACTCCATCTCATGCTCAACTAGACATGCAACATGCTATCAATTGTACCATCCAGCCTTTTGGGCTGGGTTTATTGTGTGAAATGCTGCAATGTCAACTAACCTTTAGATAAGAGGTACAACTAACAGAATGGAGATTATCATGTCTTCAAACCCTGGAGTTACTAAAGGACGACTCTGGTGGGACTCGAACCCACAACCTTTGAATTACATCTCAAGTGCTCAACTAGAACCTCTAGAATTACATCGCAACTTTTCAACTAGGAGTCCAATGCGCTATCCATTGCGCCACAGAGCCTGTTGAAGACTGTGTTTGACCATTGCATCATAATGTTTATTGTGCAACAGACAGTACAGTACCACAGGATCCTGTGTGGACAGGATAGGTCGTCTGTGAGGATTTATCTGTGGTCAGACAACAATATTTGTGTCCACACAGACTTGGAAAAAAATCAACAAGACACTGGGATTAAATATTTGGCAATCTACAATTGATAGTTGGGTGGGACTGGAACACACAACCTTTAAACTCCATCTCATGCTCAACTAGACATGCAACATGCTATCAATTGTACCATCCAGCCTTTTGGGCTGGGTTTATTGTGTGAAATGCTGCAATGTCAACTAACCTTTAGATAAGAGGTACAACTACCAGAATGGAGATTATCATGTCTTCAAACCCTGGAGTTACTAAAGGACGACTCTGGTGGGACTCGAACCCACAACCTTTGAATTACATCTCAAGTGCTCAACTAGAAGTCCAATGCACTATCCATTGCGCCACAGAGCCTGTTGAAGACTGTGTTTGACCATTCCATCATAATGTTTATTGTGCAACAGACAGTACAGTACCACAGGATCCTGTGTGGACAGGATAGGTCGTCTGTGAGGATTTATCTGTGGTCAGACAACAATATTTGTGTCCACACAGACTTGGAAAAAAATCAACAAGACACTGGGATTAAATATTTGGCAATCTACAATTGCTAGTTGGGTGGGACTGGAACACACAACCTTTAAACTCCATCTCATGCTCAACTAGACATGCAACATGCTATCAATTGTACCATCCAGCCTTTTGGGCTGGGTTTATTGTGTGAAATGCTGCAATGTCAACTAACCTTTAGATAAGAGGTACAACTAACAGAATGGAGATTATCATGTCTTCAAACCCTGGAGTTACTAAAGGACGACTCTGGTGGGACTCGAACCCACAACCTTTGAATTACATCTCAAGTGCTCAACTAGAACCTTTAGAATTACATCACAACTTTTCAACTAGGAGTCCAATGCGCTATCCATTGCGCCAGAGAGCCTGTTGAAGACTGTGTTTGACCATTGCATCATAATGTTTATTGTGCAACGGACAGTACAGTACCACAGGATCCTGTGTGGACAGGATAGGTCGTCTGTGAGGATTTATCTGTGGTCAGACAACAATATTTGTGTCCACACAGACTTGGAAAAAAATCAACAAGACACTGGGATTAAATATTTGGCAATCTACAATTGATAGTTGGGTGGGACTGGAACACACAACCTTTAAACTCCATCTCATGCTCAACTAGACATGCAACATGCTATCAATTGTACCATCCAGCCTTTTGGGCTGGGTTTATTGTGTGAAATGCTGCAATGTCAACTAACCTTTAGATAAGAGGTACAACTAACAGAATGGAGATTATCATGTCTTCAAACCCTGGAGTTACTAAAGGACGACTCTGGTGGGACTCGAACCCACAACCTTTGAATTACATCTCAAGTGCTCAACTAGAACCTCTAGAATTACATCGCAACTTTTCAACTAGGAGTCCAATGCGCTATCCATTGCGCCACAGAGCCTGTTGAAGACTGTGTTTGACCATTGCATCATAATGTTTATTGTGCAACAGACAGTACAGTACCACAGGATCCTGTGTGGACAGGATAGGTCGTCTGTGAGGATTTATCTGTGGTCAGACAACAATATTTGTGTCCACACAGACTTGGAAAAAAATCAACAAGACACTGGGATTAAATATTTGGCAATCTACAATTGATAGTTGGGTGGGACTGGAACACACAACCTTTAAACTCCATCTCATGCTCAACTAGACATGCAACATGCTATCAATTGTACCATCCAGCCTTTTGGGCTGGGTTTATTGTGTGAAATGCTGCAATGTCAACTAACCTTTAGATAAGAGGTACAACTACCAGAATGGAGATTATCATGTCTTCAAACCCTGGAGTTACTAAAGGACGACTCTGGTGGGACTCGAACCCACAACCTTTGAATTACATCTCAAGTGCTCAACTAGAACCTTTAGAATTACATCACAACTTTTCAACTAGGAGTCCAATGCGCTATCCATTGCGCCAGAGAGCCTGTTGAAGACTGTGTTTGACCATTGCATCATAATGTTTATTGTGCAACGGACAGTACAGTACCACAGGATCCTGTGTGGACAGGATAGGTCGTCTGTGAGGATTTATCTGTGGTCAGACAACAATATTTGTGTCCACACAGACTTGGAAAAAAATCAACAAGACACTGGGATTAAATATTTGGCAATCTACAATTGTTAGTTGGGTGGGACTGGAACACACAACCTTTAAACTCCATCTCATGCTCAACTAGACATGCAACATGCTATCAATTGTACCATCCAGCCTTTTGGGCTGGGTTTATTGTGTGAAATGCTGCAATGTCAACTAACCTTTAGATAAGAGGTACAACTACCAGAATGGAGATTATCATGTCTTCAAACCCTGGAGTTACTAAAGGACGACTCTGGTGGGACTCGAACCCACAACCTTTGAATTACATCTCAAGTGCTCAACTAGAAGTCCAATGCGCTATCCATTGCGCCACAGAGCCTGTTGAAGACTGTGTTTGACCATTGCATCATAATGTTTATTGTGCAACAGACAGTACAGAGACCACAGGTGCCTGTGTGGACAGGATAGGCCGTCTGTGAGGATTTCTATGTGGACAGACACAATATTTGTGTCCACACAGACTTGGAAAAAAAAATCAACGGACTGGGATTAAATATTTGGCAATCTACAATTGTTAGTTGGGTGGGACTGGAACACACAACCTTTAAACGCCATCTCATGCTCAACTAGACATGCAACATGCTATCAATTGTAACATCCACCCTTTTGGGCTGGGTTTATTGTGTGAAATGCTGCAATGTCAACTAACCTTTAGATAAGAGGTACAACTACCAGAATGGAGATTATCATGTCTTCAAACCCTGGAGTTACTAAAGGACGACTCTGGTGGGACTCGAACCCACAACCTTTGAATTACATCTCAAGTGCTCAACTAGAACCTTTAGAATTACATCGCAACTTTTCAACTAGGAGTCCAATGCGCTATCCATTGCGCCACAGAGCCTGTTGAAGACTGTGTTTGACCATTGCATCATAATGTTTATTGTGCAACAGACAGTACAGAGACCACAGGTGCCTGTGTGGACAGGATAGGCCGTCTGTGAGGATTTCTATGTGGACAGACACAATATTTGTGTCCACACAGACTTGGAAAAAAAAATCAACGGACTGGGATTAAATATTTGGCAATCTACAATTGTTAGTTGGGTGGGACTGGAACACACAACCTTTAAACTCCATCTCATGCTCAACTAGACATGCAACATGCTATCAATTGTACCATCCAGCCTTTTGGGCTGGGTTTATTGTGTGAAATGCTGCAATGTCAACTAACCTTTAGATAAGAGGTACAACTACCAGAATGGAGATTATCATGTCTTCAAACCCTGGAGTTACTAAAGGACGACTCTGGTGGGACTCGAACCCACAACCTTTGAATTACATCTCAAGTGCTCAACTAGAACCTTTAGAATTACATCGCAACTTTTCAACTAGGAGTCCAATGCGCTATCCATTGCGCCACAGAGCCTGTTGAAGACTGTGTTTGACCATTGCATCATAATGTTTATTGTGCAACAGACAGTACAGTACCACAGGATCCTGTGTGGACAGGATAGGCCGTCTGTGAGGATTTCTATGTGGACAGACACAATATTTGTGTCCACACAGACTTGGAAAAAAAAATCAACGGACTGGGATCAAATATTTGGCAATCTACAATTGTTAGTTGGTTGGGACTGGAACACACAACCTTTAAACTCCATCTCATGCTCAACTAGACATGCAACATGCTATCAATTGTACCACCCAGCCTTTTGGGCTGGGTTTATTGTGTGAAAAGCTGAAATGTCAACTAACCTTTAGATAAGAGGTACAACTAACAGAATGGAGATTATCATGTCTTCAAACCCTGGAGTTACTAAAGGATGACTCTGGTGGGACTCGAACCCACAACCTTTGAATTACATCTCAAGTGCTCAACTAGAACCTCTAGAATTACATCGCAACTTTTCAACTAGGAGTCCAATGCGCTATCCATTGCGCCACAGAGCCTGTTGAAGACTGTGTTTGACCATTGCATCATAATGTTTATTGTGCAACAGACAGTACAGTACCACAGGATCCTGTGTGGACAGGATAGGTCGTCTGTGAGGATTTATCTGTGGTCAGACAACAATATTTGTGTCCACACAGACTTGGAAAAAAATCAACAAGACACTGGGATTAAATATTTGGCAATCTACAATTGATAGTTGGGTGGGACTGGAACACACAACCTTTAAACTCCATCTCATGCTCAACTAGACATGCAACATGCTATCAATTGTACCATCCAGCCTTTTGGGCTGGGTTTATTGTGTGAAATGCTGCAATGTCAACTAACCTTTAGATAAGAGGTACAACTAACAGAATGGAGATTATCATGTCTTCAAACCCTGGAGTTACTAAAGGACGACTCTGGTGGGACTCGAACCCACAACCTTTGAATTACATCTCAAGTGCTCAACTAGAACCTCTAGAATTACATCGCAACTTTTCAACTAGGAGTCCAATGCGCTATCCATTGCGCCACAGAGCCTGTTGAAGACTGTGTTTGACCATTGCATCATAATGTTTATTGTGCAACAGACAGTACAGTACCACAGGATCCTGTGTGGACAGGATAGGTCGTCTGTGAGGATTTATCTGTGGTCAGACAACAATATTTGTGTCCACACAGACTTGGAAAAAAATCAACAAGACACTGGGATTAAATATTTGGCAATCTACAATTGATAGTTGGGTGGGACTGGAACACACAACCTTTAAACTCCATCTCATGCTCAACTAGACATGCAACATGCTATCAATTGTACCATCCAGCCTTTTGGGCTGGGTTTATTGTGTGAAATGCTGCAATGTCAACTAACCTTTAGATAAGAGGTACAACTACCAGAATGGAGATTATCATGTCTTCAAACCCTGGAGTTACTAAAGGACGACTCTGGTGGGACTCGAACCCACAACCTTTGAATTACATCTCAAGTGCTCAACTAGAAGTCCAATGCACTATCCATTGCGCCACAGAGCCTGTTGAAGACTGTGTTTGACCATTCCATCATAATGTTTATTGTGCAACAGACAGTACAGTACCACAGGATCCTGTGTGGACAGGATAGGTCGTCTGTGAGGATTTATCTGTGGTCAGACAACAATATTTGTGTCCACACAGACTTGGAAAAAAATCAACAAGACACTGGGATTAAATATTTGGCAATCTACAATTGCTAGTTGGGTGGGACTGGAACACACAACCTTTAAACTCCATCTCATGCTCAACTAGACATGCAACATGCTATCAATTGTACCATCCAGCCTTTTGGGCTGGGTTTATTGTGTGAAATGCTGCAATGTCAACTAACCTTTAGATAAGAGGTACAACTAACAGAATGGAGATTATCATGTCTTCAAACCCTGGAGTTACTAAAGGACGACTCTGGTGGGACTCGAACCCACAACCTTTGAATTACATCTCAAGTGCTCAACTAGAACCTTTAGAATTACATCACAACTTTTCAACTAGGAGTCCAATGCGCTATCCATTGCGCCAGAGAGCCTGTTGAAGACTGTGTTTGACCATTGCATCATAATGTTTATTGTGCAACGGACAGTACAGTACCACAGGATCCTGTGTGGACAGGATAGGTCGTCTGTGAGGATTTATCTGTGGTCAGACAACAATATTTGTGTCCACACAGACTTGGAAAAAAATCAACAAGACACTGGGATTAAATATTTGGCAATCTACAATTGATAGTTGGGTGGGACTGGAACACACAACCTTTAAACTCCATCTCATGCTCAACTAGACATGCAACATGCTATCAATTGTACCATCCAGCCTTTTGGGCTGGGTTTATTGTGTGAAATGCTGCAATGTCAACTAACCTTTAGATAAGAGGTACAACTAACAGAATGGAGATTATCATGTCTTCAAACCCTGGAGTTACTAAAGGACGACTCTGGTGGGACTCGAACCCACAACCTTTGAATTACATCTCAAGTGCTCAACTAGAACCTCTAGAATTACATCGCAACTTTTCAACTAGGAGTCCAATGCGCTATCCATTGCGCCACAGAGCCTGTTGAAGACTGTGTTTGACCATTGCATCATAATGTTTATTGTGCAACAGACAGTACAGTACCACAGGATCCTGTGTGGACAGGATAGGTCGTCTGTGAGGATTTATCTGTGGTCAGACAACAATATTTGTGTCCACACAGACTTGGAAAAAAATCAACAAGACACTGGGATTAAATATTTGGCAATCTACAATTGATAGTTGGGTGGGACTGGAACACACAACCTTTAAACTCCATCTCATGCTCAACTAGACATGCAACATGCTATCAATTGTACCATCCAGCCTTTTGGGCTGGGTTTATTGTGTGAAATGCTGCAATGTCAACTAACCTTTAGATAAGAGGTACAACTACCAGAATGGAGATTATCATGTCTTCAAACCCTGGAGTTACTAAAGGACGACTCTGGTGGGACTCGAACCCACAACCTTTGAATTACATCTCAAGTGCTCAACTAGAACCTTTAGAATTACATCACAACTTTTCAACTAGGAGTCCAATGCGCTATCCATTGCGCCAGAGAGCCTGTTGAAGACTGTGTTTGACCATTGCATCATAATGTTTATTGTGCAACGGACAGTACAGTACCACAGGATCCTGTGTGGACAGGATAGGTCGTCTGTGAGGATTTATCTGTGGTCAGACAACAATATTTGTGTCCACACAGACTTGGAAAAAAATCAACAAGACACTGGGATTAAATATTTGGCAATCTACAATTGTTAGTTGGGTGGGACTGGAACACACAACCTTTAAACTCCATCTCATGCTCAACTAGACATGCAACATGCTATCAATTGTACCATCCAGCCTTTTGGGCTGGGTTTATTGTGTGAAATGCTGCAATGTCAACTAACCTTTAGATAAGAGGTACAACTACCAGAATGGAGATTATCATGTCTTCAAACCCTGGAGTTACTAAAGGACGACTCTGGTGGGACTCGAACCCACAACCTTTGAATTACATCTCAAGTGCTCAACTAGAACCTTTAGAATTACATCGCAACTTTTCAACTAGGAGTCCAATGCGCTATCCATTGCTCCACAGAGCCTGTTGAAGACTGTGTTTGACCATTGCATCATAATGTTTATTGTGCAACAGACGGTACAGTACCACAGGATCCTGCGTGGAAAGGATAGGCCGTCTGTGAGGATTTCTATGTGGACAGACACAATATTTGTGTCCACACAGACTTGGAAAAAAAAATCAACGGACTGGGATCAAATATTTTGGCAATCTACAATTGTTAGTTGGTTGGGACTGGAACACACAACCTTTAAACTCCATCTCATGCTCAACTAGACATGCAACATGCTATCAATTGTACCGTCCAGCCTTTTGGGCTGGGTTTATTGTGTGAAATGCTGCAATGTCAACTAACCTTTAGATAAGAGGTACAACTAACAGAATGGAGATTATCATGTCTTCAAACCCTGGAGTTACTAAAGGACGACTCTGGTGGGACTCCAACCCACAACCTTTGAACTACATCTCAAGTGCTCAACTAGAAGTCCAATGCGCTATCCGTTGCACCACAGAGCCTGTTGAAGACTGTGTTTGACCATTGCATCATAATGTTTATTGTGCAACAGACAGTACAGTACCACAGGATCCTGTGTGGACAGGATAGGCCGTCTGTGAGGATTTCGATGTGGACAGACACAATATTTGTGTCCACACAGACTTGGAAAAAAAAATCAACGGACTGGGATCAAATATTTGGCAATCTACAATTGTTAGTTGGTTGGGACTGGAACACACAACCTTTAAACTCCATCTCATGCTCAACTAGACATGCAACATGCTATCAATTGTACCATCCAGCCTTTTGGGCAGGGTTTATTGTGTGAAATGCTGCAATGTCAACTAACCTTTAGATAAGAGGTACAACTAACAGAATGGAGATTATCATGTCTTCAAACCCTGGAGTTACTAAAGGTCGACTCTGGTGGGACTCGAACCCACAACCTTTGAATTACATCTCAAGTGCTCAACTAGAACCTTTAGAATTACATCACAACTTTTCAACTAGGAGTCCAATGCGCTATCCATTGCGCCACAGAGCCTGTTGAAGACTGTGTTTGACCATTGCATCATAATGTTTATTGTGCAACAGACAGTACAGTACCACAGGATCCTGTGTGGACAGGATAGGTCGTCTGTGAGGATTTATCTGTGGTCAGAAAACAATATTTGTGTCCACACAGACTTGGAAAAAAATCAACAAGACAATGAGATTAAATATTTGGCAATCTACAATTGATAGTTGGTTGGGACTGGAACACACAACCTTTAAACTCCATCTCATGCTCAACTAGACATGCAACATGCTATCAATTGTACCATCCAGCCTTTTGGGCTGGGTTTATTGTGTGAAATGCTGCAATGTCAACTAACCTTTAGATAAGAGGTACAACTACCAGAATAGAGATTATCATGTCTTCAAACCCTGGAGTTACTAAAGAACAACTCTGGTGGGACTCAAACCCACAACCTTTGAATTACATCTCAAGTGCTCAACTAGAAGTCCAATGCGCTATCCATTGCGCCACAGAGCCTGTTGAAGACTGTGTTTGACCATTGCATCATAATGTTTATTGTGCAACAGACAGTACAGTACCACAGGATCCTGTGGGGACAGGATAGGTCGTCTGTGAGGATTTATCTGTGGTCAGACAACAATATTTGTGTCCACACAGACTTGGAAAAAAATCAACAAGACACTGGGATTAAATATTTGGCAATCTACAATTGATAGTTGGGTGGGACTGGAACACACAACCTTTAAACTCCATCTCATGCTCAACTAGACATGCAACATGCTATCAATTGTACCATCCAGCCTTTTGGGCTGGGTTTATTGTGTGAAATGCTGCAATGTCAACTAACCTTTAGATAAGAGGTACAACTAACAGAATGGAGATTATCATGTCTTCAAACCCTGGAGTTACTAAAGGTCGACTCTGGTGGGACTCGAACCCACAACCTTTGAATTACATCTCAAGTGCTCAACTAGAACCTTTAGAATTACATCACAACTTTTCAACTAGGAGTCCAATGCGCTATCCATTGCGCCACAGAGCCTGTTGAAGACTGTGTTTGACCATTGCATCATAATGTTTATTGTGCAACAGACAGTACAGTACCACAGGATCCTGTGTGGACAGGATAGGTCGTCTGTGAGGATTTATCTGTGGTCAGAAAACAATATTTGTGTCCACACAGACTTGGAAAAAAATCAACAAGACAATGAGATTAAATATTTGGCAATCTACAATTGATAGTTGGTTGGGACTGGAACACACAACCTTTAAACTCCATCTCATGCTCAACTAGACATGCAACATGCTATCAATTGTACCATCCAGCCTTTTGGGCTGGGTTTATTGTGTGAAATGCTGCAATGTCAACTAACCTTTAGATAAGAGGTACAACTACCAGAATGGAGATTATCATGTCTTCAAACCCTGGAGTTACTAAAGGACGACTCTGGTGGGAGTCGAACCCACAACCTTTGAATTACATCTCAAGTGCTCAACTAGAAGTCCAATGCGCTATCCATTGCTCCACAGAGCCTGTTGAAGACTGTGTTTTACCATTCCATCATAATGTTTATTGTGCAACAGACAGTACAGAGACCACAGGTGCCTGTGTGGACAGGATAGGCCGTCTGTGAGGATTTCTATGTGGACAGACACAATATTTGTGTCCACACAGACTTGGAAAAAAAAATCAACGGACTGGGATCAAATATTTGGCAATGTACAATTGTTAGTTGGTTGGGACTGGAACACACAACCTTTAAACTCCATCTCATGCTCAACTAGACATGCAACATGCTATCAATTGTACCATCCAGCCTTTTGGGCTGGGTTTGTTGTGTGAAATGCTGCAATGTCAACTAATCTTTAGATAAGAGGTACAACTAACAGAATGGAGATTATCATGTCTTCAAACCCTGGAGTTACTAAAGGACGACTCTGGTGGGACTCGAACCCACAACTTTTGAATTACATCTCAAGTGCTCAACTAGAACCTTTAGAATTACATCGCAACTTTTCAACTAGGAGTCCAATACGCTATCCATTGCGCCACAGAGCCTGTTGAAGACTGTGTTTGACCATTGCATCATAATGTTTATTGTGCAACAGACGGTACAGTACCACAGGATCCTGTGTGGAAAGGATAGGCCGTCTGTGAGGATTTCTATGTGGACAGACACAATATTTGTGTCCACACAGACTTGGAAAAAAAAATCAACGGACTGGGATCAAATATTTGGCAATCTACAATTGATAGTTGGGTGGGACTGGAACACACAACCTTTAAACTCCATCTCATGCTCAACTAGACATGCAACATGCTATCAATTGTACCATCCAGCCTTTTGGGCTGGGTTTATTGTGTGAAATGCTGCAATGTCAACTAACCTTTAGATAAGAGGTACAACTACCAGAA
>NW_026906401.1:12500-31095 GCF_033807715.1 Cololabis saira | reverse complement strand
ATTGTTGTAAGGATTTTAATGACTAGTTTACTGTGCAAATGAAATAAACTATTTTAAAGGGACAGTTCTTATATTAAAAGGGAATCATTATAGAGCCAGGGCTACACTGGCATTGCATTGGTATTTCACTGGTGTTGCAGTAGCACTGCACTGGTGTTGCACTGGTGTTCCCTAAACTCGTAATGCACTGGTATTTCACTGGCCTTGTACAAGTACTGACATTACAAATGTACTGCACTGGTACTGAACTGCTATTGCATTGGAATTTAGGGTTGATTCCTGTAACTTTGACTTGTCATATATTTCAGGAAACAAAGAAACATTGGGGGTTGGAGGTTTTACTCTGAAGATGGATTTAGTGATTAAGTTGCGCAGAAACAGGAAGTTCCACCATCACGTACAGACGTGCAGCAGAGAGAAGCATCATTTCATCCAGCAGAGACAGAATGACGCCACGACTGCAGCTCTTCATCACTTTACTGCTTCACTTTGAAGGTAAAGATCAACTCTGACTCATGTTTTAGGGTTTAATATGATTTAAAAAGACTGTAAAAACCACTCTGAAGTTGTCGTGTACCGTTGAACGTTGCTGTTTCACTGAATGTGTTTTCTTTAATAAAACTCACCTCTGTTACAATCAGACCACTTAAAGACGACGTTACATAACTCTGAATGATTCACCAGAGATTGTGTGTGTTGAAGTCTCTTCTCTGTGCTGATAAACATAAATATGTAGGTTAAATATGTTTCTAGGGTCAGGTTGATGTGCGAAGTGTAAAACTTTTCTCAGTGTTTTTCTCTGCAGCTGCAGCAGGAATCAGTGGATGGATCCATCTCTATCACAGAGCTGGAGATGACGTCGTTTTACCGTCTGACGTTGATTTTTCACATTACCAATGTTCTGGTGTTGACTGGTCTCATTGGTACGATCGATATGGAAATTACATCGTTCGTAATGGAACTATTAAGAAGACGTCACATGGAGCTGACAGGATGAGTTTGAGCAGTAACTGCTTTCTGATCATCAACAACATCACTGCTGAAGATGCTGGTTATTACACCTGTGGGGTTAGAAATTTTGGTTCCACATCTGTGTTTCTGAATGTTTTAACAGGTGAGTGTTTTGACTTAATAACATCCAGACTGTCAGTTTGAATCCTCCTCATCAACTCTGAGTGAAACGCTGTTAAAAGCTTGTGTGGATTTGTCAGCGACATGAACGTCTGGTGTGTTTGGGATCGTCCTCAACATGATGGATCCTCTCAGAGGAACTGGACCACAAACACCTGACGTTTATTTACACGTTGAAATATTTGATGTTTCCATCAGAGAATCACTCAGTAAAACTGGATCAGTAAAATCAGGAGTTTCTCCTATTCAAGTTGCTGAAATAACAGTTATTTTTCTCCTTCCAGTCTCTCCATCTCCACCAGATGTGGATCCAGGAAGGGATGGAGATGTGACATTACGCTGTTCTCTGGTGAGATTCAGTGGTTTCGGTCCCTGTGAGCAGAACAGCATCATCTGGGTGGATGAGACAGGAAGTGTGCTGCTTGGTGAACGTGATGTGTTTGAGTCTGGAGAACAGATCACCTGTGTTTCTGATCTGATGGTGAAACATCAGAGACGCTCCAAGAGAAGATTCACCTGCCAGGTTGTTGAAGGAGACAGAGTGGAGATAGATGCTGAATACACGCTGGACTTTACAGGTAAGACCCTTAAATCATGGAGACCAGGAAACTAGGTGAACTGGAATGGTTAATGAAAAGGAAATAGGGGCTTGTTAAAGTCCAATGTTGCTTTTCTGAGTTGACAAACCTAAATATCTACGTAAAATCTCATTTTTTTTTTATTTGGTGTGTTGAGTTTAAAACGTGTTTTTCTCTGCAGCAGGAACCGGCGTGAGAACAATCATTCTCTACCACAGGGCTGGAGATGACGTAGCTTTGCAGAATAACGTTGACTTATCGTCTTCCAACTGCTCCGCTGTTGAGTGGATTTACAGCAGAGACACAAGTTCAGCGTCTCATGAGGAGTTTGGTTCTGGAGCTGGCAGGATGGACAGGAACTGCTCCCTGATCATCACCAACATCACCGCTGGAGACGCTGGTCTCTACGAGAGCCGGCTGAGGGACAAGTACAACACCGTTGTGTATCTCAGTGTTTTAACAAGTGAGTATTTGGACTGTGTGGGAAACAGTGCAACCAAAAACACCCAACCCTTGCTGGGTTTGTCCGTCCCAGGAAGGGTTTCCCTCTTTGGATCCTGCCATTGAACGGGACGGAGGAAAAAACAGTCATCATTACTTTCTGTAGAACATTTTTTCCTTCTGTCTTCACTTCAACTTCGTAATCAATCATAGATTTTGGTGTTTCTATCAGACAATAGGGCTTGGTCGTTTTGTCGTCATCACCTAGCGGAGCCGCCATGTATGAAGCTAACTTAGCTGCTCTTCGGACCACTGTGTACAGACGTGTTCCCTCTTCATTGTGTCTTACTTATAATCGTTACCTTCTGTTATTCTGTAACCATGGTAACCGTTGCTGTGTTGTGGGGTGTTCTGTAACCATGGTAACCGTTGCTGTGTTGTGTTGTGCAGCAGCTCCACACATAACAGACATGGGGAAAAGATCGCTAACGGTTTAACTTTTCACGGCTTTCCTACTCGGAAGCAGAACCACGGAGGCCGAGTATCTGAGATAACGAAGTATCTGAGATAACGAAGTATCTGAGATAACGAAGTATCTGAAATAACGAAGTATCTGAGATAACGAAGTATCTGAGATAACGAAGTATCTGAGACAACGAAGTATCTGAGACAACGCTTGGATCGCGGCTGTAAGATGAGCAAACATAACCTTCCACAGTAAACCACAAACAAACACTAACACAGACCGGGGTCCGATCAAAACACGGGTTTTATTCCCCACTTCTCCAGCTAAACGCAGTTGCTGACCATCTCTCTGCGGTGCCATTAACCCCAATCTTCAGATAAAACTAGTTTGTTGAGGAAAAAATATTAACTCTATTTGTAGCTGCAGAGTAAAAAATAATCCCACGAGGAAAACAAAAATATTGCTCACGCCTCGGAGCCTCTTCAGCATAATATAGCGGTCAAAAAAAAGAAATGAAAAAAGTAAGAGTAATACAAAACATGTACTCTATGTTGTACTATTATACTAATTTATTGAAACACATGGCGAGTCAAACATTTACCAAAGCAGCTGCCAAACACTCCTAAACAAGGTAGTAAGACGTGGGTTGTGCAGAACTGCAGCAGTAAGTCCTCGTCAGAGCTCCACTCTTTAGTAGGGATTTCATATGGATCCAAACCGTTAATAATCATTATTTTCCCCATATTCCGCTCCCTGGCTTCCTTGTTTAAGGTATCTGGTAAATTCCAGTTGCTTTCTGGCATTTAAATTTTTTTTTGCGTTCCGTCTGTTCACTTGGTGCTACTACACTGCTACTAAACTGCTCTGTGTTTACACTTACGAGGCTGCCAACATGGCCGCCACGTCCCAGAATGCAACTTGGTGACCAAGCCCTATGGCCAAGATTACATGATGTATTTTAAGAAGAAGAAAAATAGTTCCTCACATGTTAGAAATATGTTTTTTGAGTGAAACTACAGTGTTTTGTCTCCTTCCAGTCTCTCCATCTCCAGCAGATGTGGATCCAGGAAGGGATGGAAACGTGACATTACGCTGTTCTCTGGTGAGAGACCGTTACTTCGGTCCCTGTGAGCAGAACAGCATCATCTGGGTGGATGAGACAGGAAGTGTGCTGCTTGGTGAAGGTGATGGGTTTGTGTCTGGAGGACAGAACAACTGTGTTTCTGATCTGATGGTGAAACATCAGAGACGCTCCAAGAGAAGATTCACCTGCCAGGTTGTTGAAGGAGACAGAGTGGAGATAGATGCTGAATACACGCTGGACTTTACAGGTAAGACCCTGAAATCATGGAGATAATAAAAACTGGATGTCATCATTCAGACTTTACACTTGTAATCAGTTAAAGTGTTGATATTGACTTTCTGACCATTTTGTTGAATCCTTTGATTCCAGATTATACCGGATTGATTATTGGATGGGTGGTCAGGGGGCTGATGGTGGTTCTGGTCAGCATCGTTATGTTTACCATTTACAGGATCAAAGTTAAAAGGAACAATCCCAGAAATCAAACAGGTGTGTTTGACCTGCCTGTCAGGTTGTTATTTAGTTTCTGAAGTTAGATTGAGTTGAACTATGAAACAAAATCAACAAACAGCATTTTATCAAACTGGAATAAAGCAGTTAATGTCAGGAAGGTTGTAGTGAGGACCCAGATGCAGGAGAGCAGGATACAAAACCCAAAACATGAACAAGAATCCAAAAAATTACAAAAAACCTGACTGTGGAAACATGGAGGTAGAAACAGTCCGGACCAGCAGGGAGCAGAGGAAAGACAAGACCAGATATACACAAGGGTTAACGAGACACAGATGCAGACGATCAGGACAGATGGAAACAGGAAGGTCAAAACAGAACTCAAACACAAAGACATGGGCTTCAAAATAAAACAGGAAAATGTCAAATCCTGTGTTAGGTCTAAATCAACATTACATAAGTTCGTAACGAGGAAAGACACAAAGACTGCTTGGTATGGTTTTAACGCACCTCTACAGAAGGGGGGAGCAGAGAAGTGCAGAGCGACGAGCTCTCATTGAGAACTCCTGAGCTTCCCCAAAGTTCCTCCTCCTGCATTATGGTTTTATTGAGAAAATTGACAGGAACTGACCAAATATGGACAGTGAACAGTGGACAGTAGACAATGGGGAAGTGGAAGTGATAACGTGTGATTGAGTCCTGACATTACAGTAGAGTGATTGAACCAGGACAGTTCAAAACCTGAGTAAATCAGGAAGTGGCTGTTCTGACATCTGTTGACAAAGCATGTGACAGTCTTCAGGAGGACAAAAACAAGTTTAAAGGTTAATTAACCTCACAATTCCCTCCTGTTGTCCTTTTGAAACTTCAACTAATATCCGTCCATTGGGCTCACACCTGATAGTTAAAGATGTGATTGTTTGTGAAAGTTAATCAGAAGTTATATTGTTAATAATAATAATGACAGAATTAAGATAATAAATGTGTAATCTTGTCAACTAACTCTAAGAATTTAACATTCTTTGTTCCAGATGTTCAGTTGCCAATGCAGCAGTATGTGAGTATCTAATATTTAATATTTTATCCTTTAAAAAATAAATATGTTTGAAATATCCAGGTTCATCAAATGTTTCATGTTTGTTCATTTCTATCAACATTTGCTGCTGATTATTCTTGGGTTTCTGTTAATATGGAGGTAGATTTGTTTCTTAATTATTCAATCAAAAAAAAGATTGCTTCAATCAAAAAAAATATTCTCAATTAAGAAAATTTCACTTCAATCAAAGAAAATGATTTAAATCAAAGAAAAAAAGTTTTTGAATGCAAAAAATATTTTAGACTCAAAGAAATGCATTTGAAAACTGTTTTTCTTTGATTGGAAATGTTTTCTTTGATAGAAGTGACGTTTTTTTTGTTTGAAGCAACTTTTTTGATTGAAGTTAGTGTTGTTTTGTATTTGGGCCAAATTATTATGGGATGGACATTTGTGTCTTTATCATTTAATCAAAAAAGATGTTTCTTCAAAAAGAAAAAAATATTTTCAATTAAAAAAAATCACTTCAATAAAATAAACGTTTTCAATCAAAGAAAAAAAGTATTCAAATGCATTTTTTGAGTCTCAAATATTTTTCTGCATTGAACACTTTTTTCCTTTGATTGAAATATTTTTTTTTGATTGAAGTAATCTTTTTTTGATTGAATAATTAAGAAACAAATCTACCTCCATATGTTAATAAACCTAAATACCAGAGAGTCAATCATGATTGTGATCTTATTTGACTAACAAGACGTTAAATAAACATTTATAGCTGCTAACTTTCATAAATATTATTAATGGATGATTTTACTGGTTTTCATTCAGATATTGAGAAAGAGTTTATAATTGTAGATCAATTTCACAGGAACCATTAAGAACGGTCCATTATCATGTAAATATGATCTTGATCTCCCTCTGGTGGTGAAAACATGAATTACAAGAACATTGTATGTTTCCACAGGTGAACAGGGATGAAGATGATGTGGTGAACTATGAAGACGATGAAGACCTGCCTGCTTCTGTCTGATCCACAGATCAATAAATCAGCTGTGTGTGATGGAAACATTAGCGTTAGCCTGGCTACAGAGCAGCAGACGGATGTTTGGTCTCTGAAAGCTCAGCTCTGTCCTAGTGTTTAGTCTTTATCATTTTGTGATCTTCAAAAATCCTCTGCAGCTTTTCCTCGGCGTCTCTCCTGCATCGAGGTGCCTGATGGATGTTTGAGCCGCTAGCATGCTAACGATGTATTAAATCTCCTAAACTGCGATCACCTCTCTTTATTCCTGTTAGTTTCATGCATATATTAATCATGTTTGTAAAATAGCATTTTTCCATCTCCGTAATGTCACAAAGATTAGGAACATCCTCTTGATCTCCATCCTTTTTTGGAGAATCAGTTAATGAAGGCATTGTCTGTTAGTACGGTTTTAAGATACATATATTATATTGAAGTTACATTTGTTTTAATCTGAGCTTGTTTTTTGTTTCATGCTGTTTATCAGTTGTAGTTCAGTCAACTAAAATCATTTGTAGTGCTCTGTCAGCTATATTGCAGTTTTATATTTGTAGCCTCACGTGCTTTATACCTTTAAGGTACCGTGAAATATGTTGATCGATGGGGTTTATCCAATAAGTGTTCATTGTTGTATTCTTTTTATTTCATTTTTACCAAATTCATATGCTGTACCCAATAAAGCCATCATTATTCGCTACAGTGTGTGGAAGGAGTTATCTGTCTGCCTAGTTGAGGAAGGGGGTGTTACGGGGTGAGGTTTTGGACCCAAATGCAGCACACGGAGCACACGGTGGTAGTTTGTCTGGTTTGTTTTATTACCCTCAACGGGGACGAAGAGCAGGCAGAAATGCAAGACAAGGATCAGGCAGCAATCAGTGTCAAGTTCGGAAGACAAGGTCAGGCAACGGAGAGCAGGAGACAAGGCAGAGTCCAGGAACAGGCAGGGTCCAGGAACGGGAGGTCAAAACAGGGAATGCAGGAGGGTCTTACGTCTGAAAACAGAGTGACGATCTGGCAGTGAGAGTGCAGGAGAGAGGAGCTTTTATGTTGTCCTGATTGCTGAGGAGCTGCAGCTGGGAGAGCAGGTGAAAGGAGTGAGTGACGAGGTGGGCGTGGCTAAATAGGTGGGCGTGGCTGGCAGATGGAGTGAGCAGGAGAGAGGGCAGTGGAAAACCACTGATAATTATATGCATGCTTTATGGTTTTGTCCACCGGTACGGAAGTTCTGGACGGAGATTTGTGAGGATTTATCCACATGGATTAACTACAGAATTCCAGCTTGCCCCACGATATGCATAAAAAAAGCAAAAAAACAAAATATATCGTCACAAATCTTGTTAGCCATTTTGTTGGAGTCTATTTATCTTAGGGATAAGAAGAATAATTTTAAATCATTTAAAAAACAATCAAAGGAGGGTTTGCTATTCCTCCACTTACTACAATGAATATGATATTTACCCATGAGAATAACTATATTTATCATGTCAGATACATTCGACTTCAAGTTATCTATATAGAAAAAAATATTAGAGCTATCAAAGACTGGTATGTCCTCTATTCTAAGTAGTAACCAGTTTCTTAATTCTAACCAGACGTTTCTGGACACAGGACACATAAACGCACACGAGTCGGCCATTTCGTAACACGCAGCGTTGTGACAGGAAGTGGAAACGAGGGCCAATCAGATGAGGCTCATGGAGATAACAGTTTTAATTATTTATTTACTTCCAAATAAAATGAATTGTTTTAAGGATTTTAATGACTAGTTTACTGTGCAAACTATTTTAAAGGGACAGTTCTTATATTAAAAGGGTATCATTATAGAGCCTGGGCTACACTAGCATTACATTGTTATTTCACTGGTGTTGCACTGGTGTTGAACTGGTATTCCCTAAACTCGTAATGCACTGGTATTTCACTGGCCTTGTACAAGTACTGACATTACAAATGTACTGCACTGGTACTGAACTGCTATTGCATTGGAATTTAGGGTTGATTCCTGTAACTTTGACTTGTCATATATTTCAGGAAACAAAGAAACATTGGGGGTTGGAGGTTTTACTGTGAAGATGGATTTAGTGATTAAGTTGCGCAGAAACAGGAAGTTCCACCATCACGTACAGACGTGCAGCAGAGAGAAGCATCATTTCATCCAGCAGAGACAGAATGACGCCACGACTGCAGCTCTTCATCACTTTACTGCTTCACTTTGAAGGTAAACATCAACTCTGACTCATGTTTTAGGGTTTAATATGATTTAAAAAGACTGTAAAAACCACTCTGAAGTTGTCGTGTACCGTTGAACGTTGCTGTTTCTCTAAATGTGTTTTCTTTAATAAAACTCACCTCTGTTACAATCAGACCACTTAAAGACGACGTTACATAACTCTGAATGATTCACCAGAGATTATTTGTGTTGAAGTCTCTTCTCTGTGCTGATAAACTTAAATATGTAGCTTAAATATGTTTCTAGGGTCAGGTTGATGTGTGAAGTGTAAAACTTTTCTCAGAGTGTTTTTCTCTGCAGCAGGAATCAGTGATGGACAAATCGATCTCTATCACAGACCTGGAGATGACGTCGTTTTACCGTCTGATGTTTATTCTTCACGTTACCAATGTTCTGATGTTGCATGGATTAATCCCAAATATCGACATACAAAATACATCGTTCGTAATGGAACTATTGTGAAGACGTCACCTGGAGCTGACAGGAGGAGTTTGAGCAGTAACTGCTCTCTGATCATCAACAACATCACTGCTGAAGATGCTGGTTATTACATCTGTTGGATTAGAAATGGTGATGGTTACTCCGAGACATCTGTGTATCTGAGTGTTTTAACAGGTGAGTGTTTTGACTTAATAACATCCAGACTGTCAGTTTGAATCCTCCTCATCAACTCTGAGTGAAACGCTGTTAAAAGCTTGTGTGGATTTGTCAGCGACATGAACGTCTGGTGTGTTTGGGATCGTCCTCAACATGATGGATCCTCTCAGAGGAACTGGACCACAAACACCTGACGTTTATTTACACGTTGAAATATTTGATGTTTCCATCAGACAATCACTCAGTAAAACTGGATCAGTAAAATGAGGAGTTTCTCATATTCAAGAGGCTGAAATAACAGTGTTTTGTTTTGTTCCAGTCTCTCCATCTCCACCAGATGTGGATCCAGGAAGGGATGGAGATGTGACATTACGCTGTTCTCTGGTGAGAGACCGTTACTTCGGTCCCTGTGAGCAGAACAGCATCATCTGGGTGGATGAGACAGGAAGTGTGCTGCTTGGTGAAGGTGATGGGTTTGTGTCTGGAGGACAGAACAACTGTGTTTCTGATCTGATGGTGAAACATCAGAGACGCTCCAAGAGAAGATTCACCTGCCAGGTTGTTGAAGGAGACAGAGTGAAGATAGATGCTGAATACACGCTGGACTTTACAGGTAAGACCCTGAAATCATGGAGACCCGGAAACTAGGTGAACTGGAATAGTTAATGAAAATGAAATAAGGGCTTGTTAAAGTCCAATGTTGCTTTTCTGAGTTGACAAACCTAAATATCTACGTAAAATCTCTTATTCGGTGTGTTGAGATTAAAACGTTGTGTTTTTCTCTGCAGCAGGAACCGGCGTGAGAACAATCATTCTCTACCACAGGGTTGGAGATGACGTAGCTTTGCAGAATAACGTTGACTTATCGTCTTCCAACTGCTCCGATCTTGAGTGGATTTACAGCAGAGACACAAGTTCAGCGTCTCATGAGGAGTTTGGTTCTGGAGCTGGCAGGATGGACAGGAACTGCTCCCTGATCATCACCAACATCACCGCTGGAGACGCTGGTCTCTACGAGAGGCGGCTGAGGGACAAGTACAACACCGTTGTGTATCTCAGTGTTTTAACAAGTGAGTATTTGGACTGTGTGGGAAACAGTGCAACCAAAAACATCCAACCCTTGCTGGGTTTGTCCGTCCCAGGAAGGGTTTCCCTCTTTGGATCCTGCTGTTGAACGGGATGGAGAAAAAGACAGTCATCATTACTTTCTGTAGAACATTTTTTCCTTCTGTCTTTACTTCAACTTCAATCAATCAATCATAGCTTTTGGTGTTCCTATCAGACAATAGGGCTTGGTCGTCTTGTCGTCATCACTTGGCAGAGCCGCCATGTTGGAAGCTAACTTAGCTGCTCTTCGGAATACTGTGCACAGACGTGCTCCCTCTTCGTTGTGTCTTACTTATAATCGTTACTTTCTGTTATTCTGTAACCATGGTAACCGTTGCTGTGTTGTGTTGTGCAACAGCTCCACACATAACAGACATGGGGAAAAGATCGCTAACGGTTTAACTTTTCACCACTTTCCTGCTCGGAGGCAGAACCACGGAGGCCGAGTATCTGAGATAACAAAGTATCTGAGATAACAAAGTATCTGAGATAACGAAGTATCTGAGATAACAAAGTATCTGAGATAACGAAGTATCTGAGACAACGCTTGGATCGCGGCTGTAAGATGAGCAAACATAACCTTCCACAGTAAACCACAAACAAACACTAACACAGACCGGGGTCAGATCAAAACATGGGTTTTATTCCCCACTTCTCCAGCTAAACGCAGTTGCTGACCATCTCTCTGCGGTGCCATTAACCCAAATCTTCAGATAAAACTAGTTTGTTGAGGAAAAAATATTAACTCTATTTGTAGCTGCAGAGTAAAAAATAATCCCACGAGGAAAACAAAAATATTGCTCACGCCTCGGAGCCTCTTCCACATAATATAGCGGTCAAAAAAAAAATGAAAAAAGTAAGAGTAATACAAAACATGTACTGTATGTTGTACTATTATACAAATTTATTGAAACACATGGCGAGTCAAACATTTACCAAAGCAGCTGCCAAACACTCCTAAACAAGGTAGTAAGACGTGGGTTGTGCAGAACTGCAGCAGTTCGTCAGAGTTCCACTCTTTAGTAGGGATTTCATATGGATCCAAACCGTTAATAATCATTATTTTCCCCATATTCCGCTCCCTGGCTTCCTTGTTTAAGGTATCTGGTAAATTCCAGTTGCTTTCTGGCATTTACATTTTTTTTTGCGTTCCGTCTGTTCACTTGGTGCTACCACACTGCTACTACACTGCTCTGTGTTTACACTAACGAGGCTGCCAACATGGCCGCCACATCCCAGAATGCAACTTGGTGACCAAGCCCTATGGCCAAGGTTACATGATGTATTTTAAGAAGAAGAAAAATAGTTCCTCACATGTTAGAAATATGTTTTTTGAGTGAAACTACAGTGTTTTGTGTCCTTCCAGTCTCTCCATCTCCACCAGATGTGGATCCAGGAAGGGATGGAAACGTGACATTACGCTGTTCTCTGGTGAGAGACCGTTACTTCGGTCCCTGTGAGCAGAACAGCATCATCTGGGTGGATGAGACAGGAAGTGTGCTGCTTGGTGAAGGTGATGGGTTTGTGTCTGGAGGACAGAACAACTGTGTTTCTGATCTGATGGTGAAACATCAGAGACGCTCCAAGAGAAGATTCACCTGCCAGGTTGTTGAAGGAGACAGAGTGGAGATAGATGCTGAATACACGCTGGACTTTACAGGTAAGACCCTGAAATCATGGAGATAATAAAAACTGGATGTTGTGGCAGGATGAGGCTCGACTCCAGAGGTTGGTAAAACACGTCTTTATTCCGTGACAGCGGAATCCAACTGCCCAAAAGAACTGTCAGTTGACAACTGTAAACTAACACACGTTGCTAAGCAACCAAATACATGCTTGTGACCACGCCCCCTTCCATACAGTCCTGATGGGTGCGAGGTCCGTTATTGTGTCCGCCACACAGCCCCCCCCAGAACACCCAGAAGGTTGTCCTTGGAAGGGCCCATCAGTCCCTCACTGGTGGCTTAATCAGCCGACCATAACGGCTGCGCCGTCCTTCCTGTACCACCACAGGAGCATCAGTGTGAGCAGGACGCTGCGGAGAAAAAATAACAGTCTTCGGTGGTAAATTAGAATGTCCATCCTTTGCAGCATCGATAGGAGGTCTCAGTGGAGGGCGTCCACGACGGGGGACCTGGGCCCGGGACCACAGCTTCATCCGCTATAGTGTGTGCGGGTTTAAGCCTGTCTAGAGCAACGTGTTCTTTGCGGCCTCCTAGATCTAACAAAAAAACCTTAGGGCCTCTCTCGAGGACTCTAAAGGGGCCGTCGTATGGAGGCCGTAGAGGAGAGCGATGAGCATCATGCCGCACAAAGACAAACTGAGCCGACTTGAGCTCCGATGGAATGAATGTCCGCGGAAAACAGTGGTGAATGGGCCCCGGGGTCAAAAAACGATTTGATGCAAAGGGACCGCTTGCTGGGTGAATTTGCGGAGCCGAGCTTTCAGGCAAAAATTCTCCTGGCACACGGAGTGGCTGACCGAACACGAGCTCTGCGGGCGACGCATTTAAATCTTCCTTCGGGGCCGTGCGCAAACCGAGCATGACCCACGATAAGCGGTCCACCCAGTTACCATCCGAGAGCGCAGCACGCAGTGCTGCTTTGAGGGACCTGTGAAAACGTTCACAAAGGCCATTAGCTTGTGGGTGGTATGCAGTAGTACGGTGTACCTGCACTCCCAAAGCTTCTGCCAACGACGACCAAAGTTCTGAAATGAACTGGGGTCCTCTGTCAGACGTGATGTCAGACGGGACACCAAAACGTGAGACCCAGGCACCCAGGAAAGCACGCGCCACATCTTTTGACCCTGTAGAGGAAAGGGGCACTGCCTCGGGCCACCTGGTGGTACGGTCCACCATGGTGAGGAGGTGCGTGTAACCCTGCGATGGAGGAAGAGGGCCCACCAGGTCGATGTGGACATGGTCAAACCGCCTGGCTGGAATGGGGAACGGTTCCAGGGGCGCCTTTGTGTGCTGGTGAACTTTAGCCCGCTGGCATGCTACACATGCAGCTGCCCACTCTTTAACCTCCCTGCGGAGGCCGGGCCAGACAAACTTGGCCCCAACCAGTTTCACTGACGCCCGGATGCCAGGGTGTGAGAGGGAGTGTACGGAATCGAAAACCCGCCGGCGCCAGGAAACTGGGACCACCGGACGGGGCCGACCCGTGGAGATGTCGCAGAGAAGAGCTGGACCTCCGACCTCCACCGCCAAGTTCTCTAGTCTGAGACCGGTACCAGCAGACCTAAGAGTCGCGATGTCCTGGTCATCAGCCTGGTCAGCAGCCATAGCAGAAAAATCAACTCCCAGGTTTACAGGGCACACCAGCGCGCGTGACAGGCAATCGGCCACCAGGTTTGTTTTACCCGCGACATGCCGAATGTCCGTGGTAAACTCTGAGATGGATGCTAGATGGCGCTGCTGGCGAGCGGACCACGGCTCTGTCACTTTAGACATTGCAAATATCAACGGCTTATGGTCTACATATGCCGTGAATGAACGGCCTTCTAGAAAAAAACGAAAATGACGGGTGGCGAGGTACAGCGCCAACAACTCACGGTCAAAAACACTATACTTTCGCTCACTGTCACGTAGTTTGCGGCTGAAAAATGCAAGAGGTTGCCAAACTCCTGCCACCCGCTGCTCTACGACTCCCCCTACTGCTATGTCCGAAGCGTCGGTTGTCAAAGAAATGGGGGCCGAAGGTGATGGGTGAGCTAAAAGTACTGCATTGGCCAGGGCAGACTTAGCATCCTCAAAGGCACTGATGCGGTCAGGTGTCCAGTCCACTGGGTCACAGCCTTTCTTTTTTTGCAAGGCTCCATAAAGCGGCTGCAGGAGGTGGGCGGCGCGAGGGAGGAAACGGTTATAAAAATTAATCATACCCAAAAACTCCTGCAGCGCCTTAACCGAGGCCGGGCGGGGAAACTCTGCGACCGCTTGAACCTTAGACGGCAGTGGAACTGCACCCTGAGCTGAAATGCGGTGCCCTAAAAAATCAATAACCGGCAGGCCGAACTGGCACTTAGTCGGGTTGACAATAAGGCCGTGTTCATCTAGCCTCTGGAAGACCAGTTTGAGGTGTGCCAAATGCTCTTCTGTTGAGGAACTGGCCACCAAAATGTCATCGAGGTAAATGAACACGAACGTGAGGTCTCGTAACACAGAGTCCATCAACCTCTGAAAGGTCTGCGCTGCCCCCTTCAGGCCAAAGGGCATGCGCAGAAATTCAAAAAGCCCAAACGGGGTAATTACAGCGGTCTTAGGCACATCCTCTGCTCTCATGGGAACCTGGTGGTAACCGCGTACTAAATCCACCTTAGAAAAGATGGTTGTCCCTGCTAAATGCGCGGAAAAATCCTGAATGTGTGGGACTGGATAGCGGTCGTGCACTGTGACGTTGTTAAGACGGCGAAAATCCCCACACGGGCGCCACGAACCGTCTGCCTTGGGCACCATGTGGAGCGGTGAGGCCCAGGGGCTCTTGGAGCGTCTAACTATGCCTAAACGCTCCATAGAGGCAAACTCCTCTTTAGCAATGGCTAATTTCTGTGTGTCTAACCGACGAGCACGCGCAAAAACCGGGGGCCCCGTGGTGGTGACGTAATGCTCGACGCCGTGCCTGGTTGTCGCCGTGGAAAAAACAGGTTTAATCAGCCGCGGGAATTCTGCCAGCAGACGTTGGAACACGTTACCTGCTGCTAAAAAACTAGCGTGTGCTAGCGGTCCAGATCCCCCTGTCTCACACGGGAAAGTCATAAAAGTCACTGCATCTATCAATCTGCGGTTTGCAACGTCCACCAGCAAACCGTTAGCACACAGAAAATCAGCACCGATGATAGGAACAGCAACACTGGCGATGACAAAGTCACTCTCAAACCGGCGTCCGTTGAAACAAACAGTCACTGACCGGGTCCCGAAAGTGGTGATGGAGGAGCCGTTGGCGGCGCTTAACGGCGGTCCGTTACCTCCGGTCGACCGGTCCGTGGCGGTTGGCGGGAGTAGGCTCAGCTGTGAGCCTGAATCTACCAGGAAACGTTTCCCTGATGCAGAATCTGCAATAAACAGCAGCTCCTGACCGCCGATCGCTGCGACTGAGCGCCGGTTTCCCGGTGGCTCCAACTGACACGGAGGGACGCAGCGTCTCGCCTTGGCGCCGAACCGTTGGTGGAAGAAGCAGAGATCTGTCCCGCGTCGTCTCTGGGTCTTCACTGCAGCCACCACCGCTGGGTCCGCGTCCTCCGACGTCGATCGCTGGGCGGTTGGTGCGACGTGGTGAACGGCCAGACTCCGGGTAGCGATCAGGACCCGATCCGCTTCCTCAGCCAAGCCGCGGTAGTCGCCCGTTACAAGGCAGCTGGAGTTCGCCAGCGCGGCGCGGACGGGCGGCGGCAGTTGGCGCAGGAAAAGATGTGGAAAAAGAAATCCACCATCGTCCTGGCCCAGCAGTAGAAACATCTGGTCCATCAGCTCCACCGCCGACCCGTCACCCAAGCCCGGCAGGGAGAGGAGTCTGTCCGCTCTCTCCGAGGCGGAGAGGCTGAACCTCCGGAGCAGCAGCTGCTTCAGCGCGGCGTACTTGTCTTTCCGCGGGGGCGCACGGAGCAGCTGCAGAGCCCGCCGGGTGGACTGTTGGCCCAAAGCGACGACGACCAGATGATACCGGGAATCATCCTCCGTGATTCCCCGTAGCCGGAAAAGTGCCTCGATATGCTGGAACCAGGAGCCGGGGTCCTCCTGCCAAAACTCAGGCAGCCTCAAAACCGCAGCGGAACCTGCGGGCTGCAGAGGCTGCTGAGATGAAGACGAGATGTCTTCTGTTTCTTCAAACATGTTCAAACAAGGGGTCACCAATGTGGCAGGATGAGGCTCGACTCCAGAGGTTGGTAAAACACGTCTTTATTCCGTGACAGCGGAATCCAACTAACCAAAAGAACTGTCAGTTGACAACTGTAAACTAACACACGTTGCTAAGCAACCAAATAAACGCTTGTGACCACGCCCCCTTCCATACAGTCCTGATGGGTGCGAGGTCCGTTATTGTGTCCGCCACAGTTTCACGTCTCATTTATTCATTCACACACGCACTAATATACTTGGGAAACAGTTAGGCACCAAATAGAATATATTTAATTTTCTCAGATGGCAAAAATAAGAACTTTATTGATCCCACATAGGAGTAATTCATGTTATATCAGCTATAGAGAACAAAACTATATATATCCCCCTCACAAAAATAATAAAAATACAGAAACATATTTTCTCATTAACAAAACATATTTTAAAATTTTCAAGTAACAAAATAACATATTTGAACCATTTTTCAGACAATAAAATAACATGTTTTGTTCATGAGAAATTATGTTTCTCATTTTTTCTTATTCTTGTGAGGGGGAATATATATAAGTATATACGTATATGTGTCTATGGTTTCCATGGACGGAACTAAACTTTTTTTTTTAATAACAAAACTTTATTGAAAATATACAAACTCTCAAAGAGGATAATGGACAAATATCAATTTAAATACAAATAGAAGAGAAAGGAAAATAAAAATAAAAAAAACAATGACGGAACTTCGGCGGTGCGTTTTCTGTTTTTGTTTTTTTTTCGCTAGAAACTTTATTAAAATGCATTTTAATGCCGAAACTATCTTAAAATATTGCATTTTACAACAAAAATAAAATGTATGTCAACTCCTAACACCATGTTACATTAATAGAAGCTTAGCTATTGCTTTGCTTACTAGAAGCATAGCAATATGAAAAGAAAGGAAAATAAAAAAAGAAGAAGGTTGTTCTCCTTCGCCTCCTGCTGGCGGGAACATGCGCTGCGTCCGAAATGCCAAACTAAACAGGATATAGTATATACTGTATAAACTACAGTATACTCAAAAAGTCAGAGATGGATAAAGGTGTAAAAAAGTAACTAAGTAAAAGTAGAAATACCATAACTGAAAAAGACTTTGGTAAAAGTTAAAGTCACCCATAAGAAAATGACTTGAGTAAAAGTCTTAAAGTAGCTCACATTAAATGTACTTAAGTATCAAAAGTATTTTGTAAAAAAATATACTCAAGTATCAAAAGTAAAAGTACTATTTTATAGTACGCATGAAAAGAAGCAACAAAACCAAAAATGACCCTTCCCTTGTTTTTTTATTTCACTTTCAGGTGAATGAAATGTGACAACACAAAAATAAACTTTGTCTTTCTGGCAAAATATACTGTAATTCCTTAATTATTTTAATTTGTAACGAGTAATGAGATGGAAAATATCAAAGTAACGAAGTAAAAGTATATTTTTTTACTTTTAAATGTAGTGAAGTAAAAGTAAAAGTCCTGATTAAAAAAAAACGCAAGTAAAGTACAAATCCTCAAAAAAACTACTTAAATACTTTAACAAAGTACATGTACTTTGTTACTATAAACCTCTGCAAAAAAGTTTAATTAAGTTCGGCAAACTTGAGTAAATATAATTTTTTTTATGTTTTTTTTTTTATTTCTTTTTATTGAAAGACAAAATGCAAACAGCACAATCCAACCGCCAGGGGGAGACACTCACTCAATGACTTATTTGCCCTCTAGTGGACACATACATTACTGCATTAAACGTTTTATAGTTGCCCTCAAGTTGACATATAAATTACTATATTAAAAATACTTATTTGCCCTCTAGTGGACACATAAATAACTACAATAAAATTCATTTATTTTCCCTCTAGTGGACACTTCAATTACTGCATTAAACTTAATGTAATTGCCCTCTAGTGGACATATAAGTTACTGCATTTAAATGCATTTATTTGCCATCTAGTGGACATATAAATGACTGCATTAAAATGACTTTTTTGCCCTCTAGTGGACACATAAATTACTGCATTAAAATGACTTTTTTGCCCTCTAGTGGACACATAAATAACTACAATAAAATGCATTTATTTTCCCTCTAGTGGACACTTAAATTACTGCATTAAACTTCATGTAATTGCCCTCTAGTGGACATATAAGTTACTGCATTAAAATGACTTTTTTGCCCTCTAGTGGACACATAAATTACTGAATTTAAATGCATTTATTTGACACATAAATTACTGCATTAAAATCATTTATTTGCCCTCTAGTGGACATATACATTATTGCATTAAACTTTATGTAATTGCCCTCTAGTGGACACATAAATAATTGCATTTAAATGCATTTATTTGCCCTCTAGTGGACATATAAGTTACTGCATTAAAATTACTTTTTTTCCTCTAGCGGACACGTACATTTCTGCATTTAACTTACTTATTTGCCCTCTAGTGGACACATAAATTACTGCATTAAACGTTTTATAGTTGCCCTCAAGTTGACATATAAATTACTATATTAAAAATACTTATTTGCCCTCTAGTGGACACATAAATAACTACAATAAAATGCATTTATTTTCCCTCTAGTGGACACTTAAATTACAGTATTAA
>NW_026906400.1:0-31538 GCF_033807715.1 Cololabis saira | reverse complement strand
GATACGTTAAAGTCCAATATCTTTTGAATGGTTTGACATACAGAGACATGGGTGGTGTCAAATGACTAAGTATGGAGTCCCTGACCCTCATTGGTGCAAATTAGCCACGCCCCTTCTTCTGATTGGCCGATACGTTATAGTCCAATATCTTTTGAATGGTTTGACATACAGAGACATGGGTGGTGTCAAATGACCAAGTATCGAGTCCCTGACCCTCATTGGTGCAAATTAGCCACGCCCCTTCTTCTGATTGGCCGATACGTTATAGTCCAATATCTTTTGAATGGTTTGACATAGAGAGTCATGGGTGGTGTCAAATGACCAAGTATCGAGTCCTTGACCTTCATGGGTGCATCCCGCGATCATCCGGCAGTAGTCCGTGGCACTTCAAAATTTCCCGGGAATTTTGGTCTAGTTAGTGCCACGGCTGCGCCACGTGGCACTCCTCCTCCATTGAGCTTCGCAATGGAGGAGGAGTGCCTCGTGCGCAGCACGAGGCACTCTTACTATTGCTCAGGCTTATTATTATTTATTTATTCCATATTCTTCCGTATAAACTTCGGCGCGTAACTAGTCCCACAGCTTTGAGAAAACGCGAAAAGTAAAAACGTAGAAACGTGCGCCTCAATCGGGAATCGATTGGTATGACTTTTATTAGCGATTGGCGTGCACGTTTTTGCGCAACGTGCACAAACGTGCACTTTTTGCCCCATCCGGAACGCATTGCGTCAACTTTGGGGCCTCACCACTCGCACACCGTTACTCGAAAAATTCTGAACCGATTTAGAAAGTTGTAGGCCCTGAATTTAACTACATTCCTGTGGATTTTCAGAACGATGGCACGAATAGTTTTTGCACGAAGTGCAAAAACATTTCCAAATTTCCAAACTAATGGGGACCATGTATTTGTATGGGGCAGCATTTCACACTGTGTGTGGGATGAGGTTAAAAAAAAAAAAAATCACCTTTTTTCTGATTCACCTATCTTTCTCATACTTGCACGTAGAAACGTCATTCAAACTTCAAAACGGAGGAAAACTTCTCTTCTCTCTCTAAACCCCAGACTGTTTTTGCCTAAAATGTACACTTTTCAAGATATGAGCGCTCAAGCGAGGACTGGAAATCACTTTTTTGTCAAATCTTCAGTGCGGTTCTAATTGATCAGAGTGCGAGAGACTTTGAAAAAATGACCATAATTTTTATTTGTAACTCGAGCTCACGGCCGAACCGTAAAAGCTAGAAAGATAATCTTTGGTCAGAATGTAGACATTGATTTTGAGATTCAAATAATGTGACTTTGACAGGCGTGGTGTGCACAAAATTTGAACGGGGGAGCCAAGAGTCACGCCAAATCCTGCCTCTGTCTCCATTGACTCTAATGTTAAAATAAGTTTTCTTCAAAAAAATCTCATTTTTGTTTTCGAATTGCCGTTACTAACACATTTTAAGGAATATCTGAATAAAATTAAGATTGTCAGAATCTTCCGGGTTCTGTCTCTCTCACGATGTCTTTGTTTTTCTGCTAGGAGCTACAGTTTGATTACAAGGTGAAGTTATTTGAGGCTTGTCAAATCCGAAGAACTAGCTGAGTCATTCCAATACAATATACACTACCATACTTCCGGGTCATGTGACCCAGAACTAGTCACATGACCCACTCAATGCAGACTTCATAATACTTTACCTTGGATAGTGGAGGAATCTGAACCCTGACCTTTTGACCTTACATGATCCCCAGTCCTGCTGGGGACAGGTTCATGGGATATATATGTATATTATTATTATTATACATATAAATATTTACATTTGTATATTATATATACATATTAGCCCCGCCCCTTCTTCTGATTGGCCGATACGTTATAGTCCAATATCTTTTGAATGGTTTGACATAGAGACTCACGGGTGGTATCAAATGACTAAGTATCGAGCCCCTGACCCTCATTGGTGCAAATTAGCCCCGCCCCTTCTTCTGATTGGCTGATACGTTAAAGTCCAATATCTTTTGAATGGTTTGACATACAGAGACATGGGTGGTGTCAAATGACTAAGTATCTAGTCCCTGACCCTCATTGGTGCAAATTAGCCACGCCCCTTCTTCTGATTGGCCGATACGTTATAGTCCAATATCTTTTGAATGGTTTGACATACAGAGACATGGGTGGTGTCAAATGACTAAGTATCGATTCCCTGACCCTCATTGGTGCAAATTAGCCACGCCCCTTCTTCTGATTGGCTGATACGTTAAAGTCCAATATCTTTTGAATGGTTTGACATACAGAGACATGGGTGGTGTCAAATGACTAAGTATCGAGTCCCTGACCCTCATTGGTGCAAATTAGCCCCGCCCCTTCTTCTGATTGGCTGATACGTTAAAGTCCAATATCTTTTGAATGGTTTGACATAGAGAGACATGGGTGGTGTCAAATGACTAAGTATGGAGTCCCTGACCCTCATTGGTGCAAATTAGCCACGCCCCTTCTTCTGATTGGCCGATACGTTATAGTCCAATATCTTTTGAATGGTTTGACATACAGAGACATGGGTGGTGTCAAATGACCAAGTATCGAGTCCCTGACCCTCATTGGTGCAAATTAGCCACGCCCCTTCTTCTGATTGGCTGATACGTTAAAGTCCAATATCTTTTGAATGGTTTGACATACAGAGACATGGGTGGTGTCAAATGACTAAGTATCGAGTCCCTGACCCTCATTGGTGCAAATTAGCCACGCCCCTTCTTCTGATTGGCCGATACGTTATAGTCCAATATCTTTTGAATGGTTTGACATAGAGAGTCATGGGTGGTGTCAAATGACTAAGTATCGAGTCCTTGACCTTCATGGGTGCATCCCGCGATCATCCGGCAGTAGTCCGTGGCACTTCAAAATTTCCCGGGAATTTTGGTCTAGTTTATTTATTATTATTCCATATTCTTCCGTATAAACTTCGGCGCGTAACTAGTTGCGCAGCTTTGAGAAAACTCAAAAAGTAAAAACGTAGAAACGTGCGACTTAATCGGGAATCAATTGGTATGACTTTTATAAGCGATTGGCGTGCACGTTTTTGCGCAACGTGCACAAACGTGCACTTTTTGCCCCATCCGGAACGCATTGCGTGAACTTTGGGGCCTCACCACTCGCATACCGTTACTCGAAAAATTCTGAACCGATTTAGAAAGTTGTAGGCCCTGAATTTAACTACAGTCCTCTGGATTTTCAGAACGATGGCACGAATAGTTTTTGCACGAAGTGCAAAAACATTTCCAAATTTCCAAACTAATGGGGAAGATTTTCCCATGTATTTGTATGGGGCAGCATTTCACACTGTGGGTGTAAAATGTCCGGTGAAGGTTAAAAAAAAAAAAAATCACCTTTTTTCTGAGTCACCTATCTTTCTCATACTTGCACGTAGAAACGTCATTCAAACTTCAAAACGGAGGAAAACTTCTCTTCTCTCTCTAAACCCCAGACTGTTTTTTCCTAAAATGTACACTTTTCAAGATATGAGCCCTCAAGCGAGGACTGGAAATCACTTTTTTGTCAAATCTTCAGTGCGGTTCTAATTGATCAGAGTGCGAGAGACTTTGAAAAAATGACCATAATTTTTATTTGTAACTTGAGCTCACGGCCGAACCGTAAAAGCTAGAAAGATAATCTTTGGTCAGAATGTAGACATAGATGTTGAGATTCAAATAATGTGACTTTGACAGGCGTGGTGTGCACAAAATTTGAACGGGGGAGCCAAGAGTCACGCCAAATCCTGCCTCTGTCTCCATTAAGTCTAATGTTAAAATAAGTTTTCTTCAAAAAAATCTCATTTTTGTTTTCGAATTGCCGTTACTAACACATTTTAAGGAATATCTGAATAAAATTAAGATTGTCAGAATCTTCCGGGTTCTGTCTCTCTCACGATGTCTTTGTTTTTCTGCTAGGAGCTACAGTTTGATTACAAGGTGAAGTTATTTGAGGCTTGTCAAATCCGAAGAAATAGCTGAGTCATTCCAATACAATATACACTACCATACTTCCGGGTCATGTGACCCAGAACTAGTCACATGACCCACTCAATGCAGACTTCATAATACTTTACCTTGGATAATGGAGGAATCTGAACCCTGACCTTTTGACCTTACATGATCCCCAGTCCTGCTGGGGACAGGTTCATGGGATATATATGTATATTATTATTATTATACATATAAATATTTACATTTGTATATTATATATACATATTAGCCCCGCCCCTTCTTCTGATTGGCCGATACGTTATAGTCCAATATCTTTTGAATGGTTTGACATAGAGACTCACGGGTGGTATCAAATGACTAAGTATCGAGCCCCTGACCCTCATTGGTGCAAATTAGCCCCGCCCCTTCTTCTGATTGGCTGATACGTTAAAGTCCAATATCTTTTGAATGGTTTGACATACAGAGACATGGGTGGTGTCAAATGACTAAGTATCGAGCCCCTGACCCTCATTGGTGCAAATTAGCCCCGCCCCTTCTTCTGATTGGCTGATACGTTAAAGTCCAATATCTTTTGAATGGTTTGACATAGAGACTCACGGGTGGTATCAAATGACTAAGTATCGAGCCCCTGACCCTCATTGGTGCAAATTAGCCACGCCCCTTCTTCTGATTGGCTGATACGTTAAAGTCCAATATCTTTTGAATGGTTTGACATACAGAGACATGGGTGGTGTCAAATGACTAAGTATCGAGTCCCTGACCCTCATTGGTGCAAATTAGCCACGCCCCTTCTTCTGATTGGCTGATACGTTAAAGTCCAATATCTTTTGAATGGTTTGACATACAGAGACATGGGTGGTGTCAAATGACTAAGTATCGAGTCCCTGACCCTCATTGGTGCAAATTAGCCCCGCCCCTTCTTCTGATTGGCTGATACGTTAAAGTCCAATATCTTTTGAATGGTTTGACATACAGAGACATGGGTGGTGTCAAATGACTAAGTATCGAGTCCCTGACCCTCATTGGTGCAAATTTGCCCCGCCCCTTCTTCTGATTGGCTGATACGTTAAAGTCCAATATCTTTTGAATGGTTTGACATACAGAGACATGGGTGGTGTCAAATGACTAAGTATGGAGTCCCTGACCCTCATTGGTGCAAATTAGCCACGCCCCTTCTTCTGATTGGCCGATACGTTATAGTCCAATATCTTTTGAATGGTTTGACATACAGAGACATGGGTGGTGTCAAATGACCAAGTATCGAGTCCCTGACCCTCATTGGTGCAAATTAGCCACGCCCCTTCTTCTGATTGGCCGATACGTTATAGTCCAATATCTTTTGAATGGTTTGACATAGAGAGTCATGGGTGGTGTCAAATGACCAAGTATCGAGTCCTTGACCTTCATGGGTGCATCCCGCGATCATCCGGCAGTAGTCCGTGGCACTTCAAAATTTCCCGGGAATTTTGGTCTAGTTAGTGCCACGGCTGCGCCACGTGGCACGCCTCCTCCATTGAGATGCGCAAGCTCAATGGAGGAGGAGTGCCTCGTGCGCAGCACGAGGCACTAATACTATTGCTCAGGCTTATTAGTGCCACGGCTGCGCCACGTGGCACTCCTCCTCCATTGAGCTGCGCAAGCTCAATGGAGGAGGAGTGCCTCGTGCGCAGCACGAGGCACTCATACTATTGCTCAGGCTTATTCCATATTCTTCCGTAAAAACTTTGGCGCGTAACTAGTCCCACAGCTTTGAGAAAACGCGAAAAGTAAAAACGTAGAAACGTGCGCCTTAATCGGGAATCGAGTGGTATGACTTTTATTAGCGATTGGCATGCACGTTTTTGCGCAACGTGCACAAACGTGCGCTTTTTGCCCCATCCGGAACGCATTGCGTGAACTTTGGGGCCTCACCACTCGCACACCGTTACTCGAAAAATTCTGGACCGATTTAGAAAGTTGTAGGCCCTGAATTTAACTACAGTCCTGTGGATTTTCAGAACGATGGCACGAATAGTTTTTGCACGAAGTGCAAAAACATTTCCAAATTTCCAAACTAATGGGGAGATTTTCCCATGTAAGTGAATGGGGCAGAATGTAACACTGGTGATGGGAGGAGGTTGGAAAAACTCCAAATTCACCTTTTTTCTGAGTCACGTATCTTTCTCATACTTGCACGTAGAAACGTCATTCAAACTTCAAAACGGAGGAAAACTTCTCTTCTCTCTCCAAACCCGAAACTGTTTTTTCCTAAAATGTACACTTTTCAAGATATGAGCCCTCAAGCGAGGACTGGAAATCACTTTTTTTCAAATCTAGAGCACGGGAGTCAGTTTGCTAGAGTGTAGTTACACTGAAAAAAAAACATGATTTCTTATTTGTAACTCGAGGTCACGGCCAAACCGTAAAAGGTAGACAGATAATTTTTGGTCAGAATATAGACATAGGTGTTGTGATTCATAAAATGTGACTTTGACAGGCGTGGTGTGCACAAAATTTTAACGGGGGAGCCAACAGACACGCCAGTTCCTGTCTCTCTCTTCATTGACTCCCATGTTAAAAAACATTTTCTTAAAAAAAATCTCATTTTTGTTTTCAAATTGCCGTTACTAACACATTTTAAGGAATATCTGTATGAAAATAACATTTAGATAATCTGGTAGGTTCTCTGTTCCTCAAAATGTTTTCGTTTTTCTGCTAAGAGCTACGGTTTGAGCGCAAAGTGGAGTGATTTCAGGTTTGTCACAACCGAAAATCCAGCTGAGTCATTCCCGCTCCCTCTGTATCAGGTTCTTGTTGCCCCAGCAACCACAGCTCAGCTATTGACTGATTAGGCTGACCCAGAACTGGTCACATGACTCACTCAGTACAGACTTCATAATATAACCTGGAAAATGGAGAAATCTGAACCCTGACCTTTTAACCTTAGATGAACACACACACACACACACACACACACACACACACACACACACACACACACACACACACACACACACACACACACACACACACACACACACACACACACACACACACACACACACACACACACACGATAGGTGTTATTATGGGATGTCAGGTGTTTTTATAGGATGTTAGTGTTATTATGGGATGTCAGGTGTTTTTATAGGATGTTAGTGTTATTATGGGATGTCAGGTGTTTTTATAGGATGTTAGTGTTATTATGGGATGGCAGGAGTTTTTATAGGATGTTAGTGTTATTATGGGATGGCAGGTGTTTTTATAGGATGTTAGTGTTATTATGGGATGGTAGGTGTTTATTATGGGATGGTAGTGTTATTGGTGTTAGCGGTCCCGTTAGCGGTTCTGTTAGCGGTCCTGTTAGCGATCCCGTTAGCGGTCCCGTTAGCGGTCCAGTTAGCGATCCCGTTAGCGGTCCAGTTAGCGACCCCGTTAGCGGTCCCGTTAGCAATCCCGTTAGCGGTCCCGTTAGCGGTTGTTAGTGATCCCGTTAGCGATCCCGTTAGCGGCTCGGTTAGCGATCCCGTTAGCGGCTCGGTTAGCGGTCCTGTTAGCGATCCCGTTAGCGGTCCCGTTAGCGGTCCAGTTAGCGACCCCGTTAGCGGTCCCGTTAGCAATCCCATTAGCGGTCCCATTAACGGTTCCGCTAGCGGTGGTTAGCGATCCGGTTAGCGGTCCCGTTAGAGGTTCTGTTAGCGGTTCTGTTAGCGGTCCCGTTAGCGGTTCCGTTAGCGGTTGTTAGCGGTCCCGTTAGTGACCCCATTAGCGGCTCAGTTAGCGGCCCCGTTAGCGATCCCGTTAGCGATCCCGTTAGCGGTCCCGTTAGCGGTCCCGTTAGCGGTTCCGTTAGCGATCCCATTAGCGGTCCCATTAGCGGTCCCGTTAGCGGTTCCGTTAGCGGTTGTTAGCGGCTCGGTTAGCGATTCCGTTAGCGGCTCGGTTAGCGGTCCCGTTAGCGATCCCTTTAGCGATCCCGTTAGCGGTTCAGTTAGCGGTTCTGTTAGCGGTCCCGTTAGCGGTTCCGTTAGCGGTTGTTAGCGGTCCCGTTAGCGACCCCATTAGCGGCTCGGTTAGCGGTCCCGTTAGCGATCCCGTTAGCGATCCCGTTTGCGGTCCCGTTTGCGGTCCCGTTAGCGGTCCCGTTAGCGGTTCCGTTAGCGACCCCATTAGCGGTCCTGTTAGCGATCCCGTTAGCGGTCCCGTTAGCGGTCCAGTTAGCGACCCCGTTAGCGGTCCCGTTAGCAATCCCATTAGCGGTCCCATTAACGGTTCCGCTAGCGGTGGTTAGCGATCCGGTTAGCGGTCCCGTTAGCGGTTCTGTTAGCGGTCCCGTTAGCGGTTCCGTTAGCGGTTGTTAGCGGTCCCGTTAGTGACCCCATTAGCGGCTCAGTTAGCGGTCCCGTTAGCGATCCCGTTAGCGATCCCGTTAGCGGTCCCGTTAGCGGTCCCGTTAGCGGTTCCGTTAGCGATCCCATTAGCAGTCCCGTTAGCGGTCCCGTTAGCGGTTCCGTTAGCGGTTGTTAGCGGCTCGGTTAGCGATTCCGTTAGCGGCTCGGTTAGCGGTCCCGTTAGCGGTCCCGTTAGCGATCCCTTTAGCGATCCCGTTAGCGGTTCAGTTAGCGGTTCTGTTAGCGGTCCCGTTAGCGGTTTCGTTAGCGGTTGTTAGCGGTCCCGTTAGCGACCCCATTAGCGGCTCGGTTAGCGGTCCCGTTAGCGATCCCGTTAGCGATCCCGTTTGCGGCCCCGTTAGCGGTCCCGTTAGCGGTTCCGTTAGCGACCCCATTAGCGGTCCCGTTAGCGGTCCCGTTAGCGGTTCCGTTAGCGGTTGTTAGCGGCTCGGTTAGCGATTCCGTTAGCGGCTCGGTTAGCGGTCCCGTTAGCGGTCCCGTTAGCGATCCCTTTAGGGATCCCGTTAGCGGTTCAGTTAGCGATCCCGTTAGAGGTTCCGTTAGCGGTTCTGTTAGCTATCCCGTTAGCGGTCCCGTTAGCGGTCTTGTTAGCGGTTCTATTAGCCTATTACATATTTTCTGTAATAACTTTTGAATGGTTTGACATAGAGAGTCATGGGTGGTGTCAAATGACTAAGTATCGAGTCCTTGACCTTCATGGGTGCAAATAAGCCCCGCGATCATCCGGCAGTAGTCCGTGGCACTTCAAAATTTCCCGGGAATTTTGTCTAGTTAGTGCCACGGCTGCGCCACGTGGCACGCCTCCTCCATTGAGATGCGCAAGCTCAATGGAGGAGGAGTGCCTCGTGCGCAGCACGAGGCACTCATACTATTGCTCAGGCTTATTATTATTAGTGCCACGGCTGCGCCACGTGGCACTCCTCCTCCATTGAGATGCGCAAGCTCAATGGAGGAGGAGTGCCTCGTGCGCAGCACGAGGCACTAATACTATTGCTCAGGCTTATTAGTGCCACGGCTGCGCCACGTGGCACGCCTCCTCCATTGAGATGCGCAAGCTCAATGGAGGAGGAGTGCCTCGTGCGCAGCACGAGGCACTAATACTATTGCTCAGGCTTATTATTATTTATTATTTATTCCATATTCTTCCGTATAAACTTCGGCGCGTAACTAGTTGCGCAGCTTTGAGAAAACTCAAAAAGTAAAAACGTAGAAACGTGCGACTTAATCGGGAATCAATTGGTATGACTTTTATAAGCGATTGGCGTGCACGTTTTTGCGCAACGTGCACAAACGTGCGCTTTTTGCCCCATCCGGAACGCATTGCGTGAACTTTGGGGCCTCACCACTCGCATACCGTTACTCGAAAAATTCTGAACCGATTTAGAAAGTTGTAGGCCCTGAATTTAACTACAGTCCTGTGGATTTTCAGAACGATGGCACGAATAGTTTTTGCACGAAGTGCAAAAACATTTCCAAATTTCCAAACTAATGGGGAAGATTTTCCCATGCATTTCAATGGCGCCATTATAAGCGGATGGGAAAATGTTGAGAAAAAAAAGACAAAATTCACCTTTTTTCCGAGTCACGTATCTTTCTCATACTTGGACGTAGAAACGTCATTCAAACTTCAAAACGGAGGAAAACTTCTCTTCTCTCTCCAAACCCCGGACTGTTTTTTCCTAAAATGTACACTTTTCAAGATATGAGCGCTCAAGCGAGGACTGGAAATCACTTTTTTTCAAATCTAGAGCACGGGAGTCAGTTCGCTAGAGTGTAGTTAGACTGAAAAAAAAACATGATTTCTTATTTGTAACTCGAGGTCACGGCCAAACTGTAAAAGGTAGACAGATAATTTTTGGTCAGAATATAGACATAGATGTTGAGTTTCAAATAATGTGACTTTGACAGGCGTGGTGTGCACAAAATTGGAACGGCAGGGCCAACAGACACGGGAATTCCTGTCTCGATCTCCATTGAGTCCCATGTTAAATGAAGTTTTCTTAAAAAAAATCTCATTTTTGTTTTCGAATTGCCGTTACTAACACATTATAAGTGATATCTGTATGAAAATAACATTTCCGGAATCTGCTGGGTTCTCCGTCGCTCACGATGTTTTCATTTTTCTGCTAAGAGCTACGGTTTGATGACAAAGTGGAGTGATTTGAGGTTTGTCACAACCGAAAATATAGCTGAATCATGACCTCTGTATATATACTAGTAAGCTTCTGAAGTTTCTAGAAGCTTCTCTGTTCTGATGACTCATCTCCCCCGCAGGCTTCTGGGTCATGTGACCCAGGACTGGTCACATGACTCAGTCAGTACAGACTTAATATAATATAACCTGGAAAATGGAGAAATCTGAACCCTGACCTTCATCATCCTCTACCTTCATCATCATCTACCTTCATCATCCTCTACCTTCATCATCCTCTACCTTCATCATCCTCCTCTACCTTCATCATCCTCTACCTTCATCATCCTCTACCTTCATCATCCTCCTCTACCTTCATCATCCTCCTCTACCTTCATCATCCTCTACCTTCATCATCATCCTCTACCTTCATCCTCCTCTACCTTCACCATCCTCTACCTTCATCATCCTCCTCTACCTTCACCATCCTCCTCTACCTTCATCATCCTCCTCAACCATCCATCATCCATCCATCATCCCTCCATCCATCATCCCTCCATCATCCATCCATCCATCATCCATCCATCATCCATCCATCCATCCATCCATCCATCCCTCCATCCATCCATCATCCATCCATCATCCATCCATCCATCATCCATCCATCATCCATACATCCATCAATCATCCATCCATCATCCATCATCCATCCATCATCCATCCATCCATCAATCATCCATCCATCCATCCATCATCCATCCATCATCCGTCCATCATCCATCCATCATCCATCCATCCATCCATCCATCATCCATCCATCCATCATCCATCCATCCATCATCCATCCATCCATCCATCCATCCATCATCCATTCATCATCCATCCATCATCCATCCATCCCTCCATCCATCCATCATCCCTCCATCCATCACCCCTCCATCATCCATTCATCCATCATCCATCTATCATCCATCCATCCCTCCATCCATCCATCCATCCATCATCCATCCATCCATCCATCAATCATCCATCCATCCATCCATCATCCATCCATCCATCCATCCATCATCCATCCATCCATCCATCATCCATCCATCCATCCATTCATCATCGATCCATCATCCATCCATCATCCATCCATCCCTCCATCCATCCATCATCCCTCCATCCATCATCCCTCCATCATCCATCCATCCATCATCCATCCATCCATCCCTCCATCCATCCATCCATCCATCCATCCATCCATCCATCATCCATCCATCATCCATCCATCTATCATCCATCCATCATCCATCCATCCATCATCCATCCATCATCCATCCATCATCCATCATCCATCCATCCATCATCCATCCATCATCCATACATCCATCATCCATCCATCCATCCATCCATCATCCATCCATCATCCATCCATCCATCATCCATCCATCATCCATCCATCATCCATCCATCCATCATCCATCCATCATCCATCCATCCATCCACAGTATATACAGCATAATACAGTATACACTTCCGGGTCATGTGACCCAGAACTGGTCACATGACCAAGGGAATGCACATTAGCCCCGCCCCTTCTTCTGATTGGCTGATACGTTAAAGTCCAATATCTTTTGAATGGTTTGACATACAGAGACATGGGTGGTGTCAAATGACTAAGTATCGAGCCCCTGACCCTCATTGGTGCAAATTAGCCACGCCCCTTCTTCTGATTGGCTGATACGTTAAAGTCCAATATCTTTTGAATGGTTTGACATACAGAGACATGGGTGGTGTCAAATGACTAAGTATCGAGCCCCTGACCCTCATTGGTGCAAATTAGCCACGCCCCTTCTTCTGATTGGCTGATACGTTAAAGTCCAATATCTTTTGAATGGTTTGACATACAGAGACATGGGTGGTGTCAAATGACTAAGTATGGAGTCCCTGACCCTCATTGGTGCAAATTAGCCCCGCCCCTTCTTCTGATTGGCCGATACGTTATAGTCCAATATCTTTTGAATGGTTTGACATACAGAGACATGGGTGGTGTCAAATGACTAAGTATCGAGCCCCTGACCCTCATTGGTGCAAATTAGCCACGCCCCTTCTTCTGATTGGCTGATACGTTAAAGTCCAATATCTTTTGAATGGTTTGACATACAGAGACATGGGTGGTGTCAAATGACTAAGTATCGAGTCCCTGACCCTCATTGGTGCAAATTAGCCACGCCCCTTCTTCTGATTGGCTGATACGTTAAAGTCTAATATCTTTTGAATGGTTTGACATACAGAGACATGGGTGGTGTCAAATGACTAAGTATCGAGTCCCTGACCCTCATTGGTGCAAATTAGCCCCGCCCCTTCTTCTGATTGGCTGATATGTTAAAGTCCAATATCTTTTGAATGGTTTGACATAGAGAGTCATGGGTGGTGTCATTGGACTCGGTATTGAGTCCTTCACCTTTATTGCTTGTAAAATGTACACTAATTTGCAGCAGCCCGCCGTGGCACTCTCAAAATTTCTGCAAGAAATTGTCTAGTTAGTGCCACGGCTGCGCCACGTGGCACGCCTCCTCCATTGAGATGCGCAAGCTCAATGGAGGAGGAGTGCCTCGTGCGCAGCACGAGGCACTAATACTATTGCTCAGGCTTATTATTATTTATTATTCCATATTCTTCCGTATGAACTTCGGCGCGTAACTAGTTGCGCAGCTTTGAGAAAACTCAAAAAGTAAAAACGTAGAAACGTGCGACTTAATCGGGACTTCATGGGAATGACTTTTATTAGCGATTGGCGTGCACGTTTTTGCGCAACGTGCACAAACGTGCGCTTTTTGCCCCATCGTGAACGCATTGCGTGAACTTTGGGGCCTCACCACTCGCACACCGTTACTCGAAAAATTATGAACCGATTTAGAAAGTTGTAGGCCCTGAATTTAACTACAGTCCTGTGGATTTTCAGAACGATGGCACGAATTGTTTTTGCACGAAGTGCAAAAACATTTCCAAATTTCCAAACTAATGGGGACCATGTATTTGTATGGGGCAGCATTTCACACTGTGTGTGTGATGAGGTTAAAAAAAAAAAAATCACCTTTTTTCTGAGTCACCTATCTTTCTCATACTTGCACGTAGAAACGTCATTCAAACTTCAAAACGGAGGAAAACTTCTCTTCTCTCTCTAAACCCCAGACTGTTTTTTCCTAAAATGTACACTTTTCAAGATATGAGCCCTCAAGCGAGGACTGGAAATCACTTTTTTGTCAAATCTTCAGTGCGGTTCTAATTGATCAGAGTGCGAGAGACTTTGAAAAAATGACCATAATTTTTATTTGTAACTCGAGCTCACGGCCGAACCGTAAAAGCTAGAAAGATAATCTTTGGTCAGAATGTAGACATAGATGTTGAGATTCAAATAATATGACTTTGACAGGCGTGGTGTGCACAAAATTTGAACGGGGGAGCCAAGAGTCACGCCAAATCCTGCCTCTGTCTCCATTGACTCTAATGTTAAAAAAAGTTTTCTTCAAAAAAATCTCATTTTTGTTTTCGAATTGCCGTTACTAACACATTTTAAGGAATATCTGAATAAAATTAAGATTGTCAGAATCTTCCGGGTTCTGTCTCCCTCACGATGTCTTTGTTTTTCTGCTAGGAGCTACAGTTTGATTACAAGGTGAAGTTATTTGAGGCTTGTCAAATCCGAAGAACTAGCTGAGTCATTCCAATACAATATACACTACCATACTTCCGGGTCATGTGACCCAGAACTAGTCACATGACCCACTCAATGCAGACTTCATAATACTTTACCTTGGATAATGGAGGAATCTGAACCCTGACCTTTTGACCTTACATGATCCCCAGTCCTGCTGGGGACAGGTTCATGGGATATATATGTATATTATTATTATTATACATATAAATATTTACATTTGTATATTATATATACATATTAGCCCCGCCCCTTCTTCTGATTGGCCGATACGTTATAGTCCAATATCTTTTGAATGGTTTGACATAGAGACACACGGGTGGTATCAAATGACTAAGTATCGAGCCCCTGACCCTCATTGGTGCAAATTAGCCCCGCCCCTTCTTCTGATTGGCTGATACGTTAAAGTCCAATATCTTTTGAATGGTTTGACATACAGAGACATGGGTGGTGTCAAATGACTAAGTATCGAGTCCCTGACCCTCATTGGTGCAAATTAGCCACGCCCCTTCTTCTGATTGGCCGATACGTTATAGTCCAATATCTTTTGAATGGTTTGACATACAGAGACATGGGTGGTGTCAAATGACTAAGTATCGAGTCCCTGACCCTCATTGGTGCAAATTAGCCACGCCCCTTCTTCTGATTGGCCGATACGTTATAGTCCAATATCTTTTGAATGGTTTGACATACAGAGACATGGGTGGTGTCAAATGACTAAGTATCGAGTCCCTGACCCTCATTGGTGCAAATTAGCCACGCCCCTTCTTCTGATTGGCCGATACGTTATAGTCCAATATCTTTTGAATGGTTTGACATACAGAGACATGGGTGGTGTCAAATGACTAAGTATCGAGTCCCTGACCCTCATTGGTGCAAATTAGCCCCGCCCCTTCTTCTGATTGGCCGATACGTTAAAGTCCAATATCTTTTGAATGGTTTGACATACAGAGACATGGGTGGTGTCAAATGACTAAGTATCGAGTCCCTGACCCTCATTGGTGCAAATTAGCCACGCCCCTTCTTCTGATTGGCCGATACGTTATAGTCCAATATCTTTTGAATGGTTTAACATACAGAGACATGGGTGGTGTCAAATGACTAAGTATCGAGTCCCTGACCCTCATTGGTGCAAATTAGCCACGCCCCTTCTTCTGATTGGCTGATACGTTAAAGTCCAATATCTTTTGAATGGTTTGACATACAGAGACATGGGTGGTGTCAAATGACTAAGTATCGAGTCCCTGACCCTCATTGGTGCAAATTAGCCACGCCCCTTCTTCTGATTGGCCGATACGTTATAGTCCAATATCTTTTGAATGGTTTGACATAGAGAGTCATGGGTGGTGTCAAATGACAAAGTATCGAGTCCTTGACCTTCATGGGTGCATCCCGCGATCATCCGGCAGTAGTCCGTGGCACTTCAAAATTTCCCGGGAATTTTGTCTAGTTAGTGCCACGGCTGCGCCACGTGGCACGCCTCCTCCATTGAGCTGCGCAAGCTCAATGGAGGAGGAGTGCCTCGTGCGCAGCACGAGGCACTCATACTATTGCTCAGGCTTATTTATTTATTTATTTATTCTTCCGTATAAACTTCGGCACGTAACTAGTCCCACAGCTTTGACAAAACGCGAAAAGTAAAAACGTAGAAACGTGCGCCTTAATCGGGAATCGATGGGTATGACTTTTATTAGCGATTGGCGTGCACGTTTTTGCGCAACGTGCACAAACGTGCGCTTTTTGCCCCATCCGGAACGCATTGCGAGAAGTTTGGGGCCTCACCACTCGCACACCGTTACTCGAAAAATTCTGAACCGATTTAGAAAGTTGTAGGCCCTGAATTTAACTACAGTCCTGTGGATTTTCAGAACGATGGCACGAATAGTTTTTGCACGAAGTGCAAAAACATTTCCAAATTTCCAAACTAATGGGGAGATTTTCCCATGTAAGTGAATGGGGCAGAATGTAACACTGTGGGTGGGAGGAGGTTAAAAAAAAAAAAAAATTACCTTTTTTCTGAGTCACGTATCTTTCTCATACTTGCACGTAGAAACGTCATTCAAACTTCAAAACGGAGGAAAACTTCTCTTCTCTCTCCAAACCCGAAACTGTTTTTTCCTAAAATGTACACTTTTCAAGATATGAGCACTCAAGCGAGGACTGGAAATCACTTTTTTGTCAAATCTTCAGTGCGGTTCTAATTGATCAGAGTGCGAGAGACTTCAAAAAATGTACATAATTTTTATTTGTAACTCGAGCTCACGGGCAAACCGTAAAAGCTAGAAAGATAATTTTTGGTCAGAATGTAGACATAGATGTTGAGATTCATAAAATGTGACTTTGACAGGCGTGGTGTGCACAAAAGTTGAACGGGCGGGCCAACAGACACGCCAATTCCTGTCTGTCTCTTCATTGACTCCCATGTTAAATGAAGTTTTCTTAAAAAAAATCTCATTTTTGTTTTCGAATTGCCGTTACTAACACATTTTAAGGACTATCTGAATAAAATTAAGATTGTCAAATTCTTCCGGGTTCTGTCTCTCTCACGATGTCTTTGTTTTTCTGCTAGGAGCTACGGTTTTCTCACAAATCTGAGTTCTTTGAGGATTTGTCACAAGGCAAAACTCCGGGTTTTTCTCAATGCAAACCTTCCTCAGGTTCGAGGTTCTTGTTTCCCGGGCAACCGGACCACAGCTGTTGACTGATTACACTGAGCATGACTGGTCACATGACCCAGTCAGTAAAGACTTAATATACTTTAACCTGGAAAATGGAGAAATCTGAACCCTGACCATTTGACCTTAGATGATCAGCACTCCTGCTGGGAACCGGTTCATGGGATATATATATATATATATATATATATATATATATATATATATATATATATATCCCTCCATCCTTCCATCCCTCCATCCCTCCATCCATCATCCCTCCATCCTTCCATCCCTCCATCCATCATCCCTCCGTCCCTCCATCCATCATCCCTCCATCCCTCCATTCATCCATCATCCCTCCATCCATCATCCCTCCATCCATCATCCCTCCATCCCTCCATCCATCATCCTTCCATCCCTCCATCCCTCCATCCTTCCATCCATCATCCCTACATCCATCATCCCTCCATCCCTCCATCCTTCCATCCATCATCCCTCCATCCCTCCATCCCTCCATCCTTCCATCCCTCCATCCATCTTCCCTCCATCCCTCCATCCTTCCATCCCTCCATCCTTCAATCCTTCCATCCCTCCATCCCTCCATCCTTCCATCCATCATCCCTCCATCCCTCCATCCTTCCATCCCTCCATCCATCATCCCTCCATCCCTCCATCCTTCCAGCCCTCCATCCATCATCCCTCCATCCTTCCATCCCTCCATCCATCATCCCTCCATCCCTCCGTCCCTCCATCCATCATCCCTCCATCCCTCCATTCATCCATCATCCCTCCATCCATCATCCCTCCATCCATCATCCCTCCATCCCTCCATCCATCATCCTTCCATCCCTCCATCCTTCCATCCATCATCCCTACATCCATCATCCCTCCATCCCTCCATCCTTCCATCCCTCCATCCATCTTCCCTCCATCCCTCCATCCTTCCATCCCTCCATCCCTCCATCCTTCAATCCTTCCATCCCTCCATCACTCCATCCCTCCATCCATCATCCCTCCATCCCTCCATCCTTCCATCCATCATCCCTCCATCCCTCCATCCTTCCATCCCTCCATCCATCCCTCCCTCCATCCCTCCCTCCAAGAAAGGAATAAAGATATGAGTCAGAAAGAAAGAAAGAAAGGAAGAAAGAAAGAAAGAAAGAAAGAAAGAAAGAAAGAAGAAAGAAAGAAAGAAAGAAAGAAAGAAAGAAAGAAAGAAAGAAAGAAAGAAAGAAAGAAAGAAAGGAGCCTGAGAGAGAGAAAGAAAGAAAGAAAGAAAGAAAGAAAGAAAGAAAGAAAGAAAGAAAGAAAGAAAGAAAGAAAGAAAGAAAGAAAGAAAGAAAGAAAGAAAGAAAGAAAGAAAGAAAGAAAGGAGCCTGAGAGAGAGAAAGAAAGAAAGAAAGAAAGAAAGAAAGAAAGAAAGAAAGAAAGAAAGAAAGAAAGAAAGAAAGAAAGAAAGAAAGAAAGAAAGAAAGAAAGAAAGGAGCCTGAGAGAGAGAAAGAAAGAAAGAAAGAAAGAAAGAAAGAAAGAAAGAAAGAAAGAAAGAAAGAAAGAAAGAAAGAAAGAAAGAAAGAAAGAAAGAAAGAAAGAAAGAAAGAAAGGAGCCTGAGAGAGAGAAAGAAAGAAAGAAAGAAAGAAAGAAAGAAAGAAAGAAAGAAAGAAAGAAAGAAAGAAAGAAAGAAAGAAAGAAAGAAAGAAAGAAAGAAAGAAAGAAAGAAAGAAAGGAGCCTGAGAGAGAGAAAGAAAGAAAGAAAGAAAGAAAGAAAGAAAGAAAGAAAGAAAGAAAGAAAGAAAGAAAGAAAGAAAGAAAGAAAGAAAGAAAGAAAGAAAGAAAGAAAGAAAGAAAGAAAGAAAGAAAGAAAGAAAGAAAGAAAGAAAGAAAGAAATGATCCAGAAAAACTTGAGTTGAAACTTCTACAGGAGTATTTTTAAACTCTAGTATCTATACTTCTACCTGAGTAATGAATGTGAATACTTTTGAGCCAGAAAGAAAGAAAGAAAGAAAGAAAGAAAGAAAGAAAGAAAGAAAGAAAGAAAGAAAGAAAGAAAGAAAGAAAGAAAGAAAGAAAGAAAGAAAGAAAGAAAGAAAGAAAGAAAGAAAGAAAGAAAGAAAGAAATGAGGCAGAAAGGTATCATCTTCTTGATAAAGTATATATATATATATATATATATATATATATATATATATATATATATATATATATATATATATCTTCACATATTTATCTTCACATACACATATATTGATTGACTTCTATATACATATAGAAGTCAATCAAGAATCTTATACACTCGTCACCTGTTGTCAATCTAGAATCTTCTAGACTCGTCATCCGTCTCCGGGCAAACTTCAGAATTGAGCAATTCTATTGGATGTTGAGCTGTTACTATAAATAGCTTTGCGGGCTCGGCGTGAAGCGTTTTTGTTTACACTAAAGCCAGTTTTGGAAAGTCTGAAAGTCTGATTGAGGAAGGAAGGAAGGAAGGAAGGAAGGAAGGAAGGAAGGAAGGAAGGAAGGAAGGAAGGAAGGAAGGAAGGAAGGAAGGAAGGAAGGAAGGAAGGAAGGAAGGAAGGAAGGAAGGAAGGAAGGAAGGAAGGAAGGAAGGAAGAAAGGAAGGAAGAAAGAAAGAAAGAAAGAAAGGAGCCTGAGAGAGAGAAAGAAAGAAAGAAAGGAGCCTGAGAGAAAGAAAGAAAGAAAGAAAGAAAGAAAGAAAGAAAGAAAGAAAGAAAAATATTAATAATTTCTGCACACAGCAGGTTCGAACCCTCTGCCTGTGAGACCAGAAACGGCAACACTACTGCTCAGCCACAAGTCTGCCCTTCCTACTTTGTCACAATGCCACCCTTTTTAAGCATCAATATATGTCTTCCTGCAAAGAGCCGCAAAGAGCCTGCTTTCATAGAATTAAATATTAATATTTCAGCAATACACCACGACCAGCCGTCTTTCGTATTTAAGTTTTCTCAGAATTCTGAGATATTATCTGGTTAATTCAGAAAAACAGAGCATATTTTTTTTTCATTAAACTTTTCTCAGAATTCTGAGATAATTATCTGATTAATTCACAAAACAGAGCTCTTTTTTTCATTAAAACTTTTCTCAGAATTCTGAGATAATTATTTTCATAAATATATATTATAATCCTGTAGAAAAATCTGTAATTTTCCACTGGCAGCTCGATCTGCCTTCCTATTGGAGCATAGTAATCACATGACGTGAATCTATAAATAGCTCTTCGCGGCTCGGATCGTTCCGTCTTTCAGACACTCGAGCTGAGCAGACAGACCTGCAGTTCTGTGGCTGAGATTTCGGACTTTTATTCGGAATTACAACCCTTGCTTCCACAAGTGGATTATTTTGGAGACTCTTGGATCATACCTGCCTCCCCAGGTGCTACGTGGACTTGTTTCAGAGGTAAGAGATGTATTATTACCGAGTCTTTGTGTAGGTAACAGGAGCTAATGCTAATTCTATTGTCTTTAAAAACCACGACCCCCTGAACTGCGGCCGGTCCAGGAAGATAAAAACTCGAAATTATGAGATATAAAATCGAAATTATGAGATATAAAGTCGAAATTATGAGATATAAAGTCGAAAATATAATAATATATGTTTTATTATCAAGTGTTTGTGTAGGTAACAGGAGCTAAGGCTAATTTCTATTGTCTATAAATTACAAGTACTACTCAAGTGTCCTTTCTGTCTTTCTGTCTTTCTTTCTGTCTTTCTGTCTTTCTGTCTTTCTTTCCCTCTGTCTTTCTTTCCCTCTGTCTTTCTTTCCCTCTGTCTTTCTTTCCCTCTGTCTTTCTTTCCCTCTGTCTTTCTTTCCCTCTGTCTTTCTTTCCCTCTGTCTTTCTTTCCCTCTGTCTTTCTTTCCCTCTGTCTTTCTTTTCCTCTGTCTTTCTTTCCCTCTGTCTTTCTTTCCCTCTGTCTTTCTTTCCCTCTGTCTTTCTTTTCCTCTGTCTTTCTTTCCCTCTGTCTTTCTTTCCCTCTGTCTTTCTTTTCCTCTGTCTTTCTTTCCCTCTGTCTTTCTTTCCCTCTGTCTTTCTTTCCCTCTGTCTTTCTCTTTCCCTCTGTCTTTCTCTTTCCCTTTTTTCTTTCTTTCTTTCTTTCTCTCCCCCTCCTTTCTTTCTTTCCCTTTTTTCTTTCTTTCTTTCTTTCTCTCCCCCTCCTTTCTTTCTTTCCCTTTTTTCTTTCTTTCTTTCTTTCTCTCCCCCTCCTTTCTTTCTTTCTTTCTTTCTTTTCTTTCTTTCCCTTTTTCCTTTCTTTCTTTCTTTCGCTCTTTCTGTCTCTCTCCCCCTCCTTTTTTTTCTTTCTCTCTCTCTCTCTCCCCCTCCTTTCTTTCTTTCTTTCTTTCTTTCCCTTTTTCCTTTCTTTCTTTCTTTCTTTCTTTCTTTTCCTTTCTTTCTTTCTTTCTCTCCCCCTCCTTTCTCTCTCCCCCTCCTTTCTTTCTGTCTTTCTCTCTCTCTCTCTCCCCCTCCTTTCTTTCTTTATTTCCCTTTTTCCCCTCTTTCTTTCTTTCTTTGTCTTTCTTTCTCTCTGTCTTTATTTCTTTCTCTGTCTTTCTTTCTGTCTTTCCCTCTTTCCCTTTTTTCTTTCTTTCTGTCTTTCTTTCTCTCTCTCTCTCTCTCTTTATCTCTCTCCCCCTCCTTTTTTCTGTCTTTCTTTCTTTCTCTCTCTCCCCCTCCTTTCTTTCTGTCTTTCTTTCTTTCTCTCTCTCCCCCTCCTTTCTTTCCCTTTTTCCCCTCTGTCTGTCTTTCTTTCTTTGTCTTTCTTTCTGTCTTTCTTTCTCTCTTTCTTTCTGTCTTTCTTTCTCTCTCTTTCTTTCTGTCTTTCTTTCTCTCTCTTTCTTTCTGTCTTTCTTTCTTTCTGTCTTTCTTTGTCTTTCTTTCTTTCTTTCTGTCTTTCTTTCTTTCTGTCTTTCTTTCTTTCTTTCTTTCGCTCTTTCTGTTTCTCTCCCCCTCTCTTTCTTTCTGTCTCTCTCCCCCTCCTTTCTTTCTTTCTTTCTTTCTTTCTCTCTCTCTCTCTCTCTCTCTCTCTCTCTCTCTCTCTCTCTCCCCCTCCTTTCTTTGTCTTTCTTTCTTTCCCTTTTTTTTTTCTTTTCTTTCTTTCTTTCTTTCTTTCTTTCTTTCTTTCTCTCTCTCTCTCTCTCTCTCTCTCCCCCTCCTTTCTTTGTCTTTCTTTCTTTCCCTTTTTTTTTCTTTCTTTCTTTCTTTCTTTCTTTCTTTCTTTCTCTCCCCCTCCTTTCTCTCTCTCGTTCTCTCCCCCTCCTTTCTTTCTGTCTTTCTTTCTCTCTCTCTCTCTCTCTCTCTCTCTCCCCCTCCTTTCTTTCTTTCTTTCTTTCTTTCTGTCTTTCCCTCTTTCCCTTTTTTCTTTCTGTCTTTCTCTCTCTCTCTCTCTGTCTCTCCCCCTCCTTTCTCTCTCTCTCTCTCTCTCCCTTTCTTTCTGTCTGTCTGTCTGTCTCTCTGTCTGTCCTCTCTTTCTCTCTTTCTCTCTGTCTTTCTTTCTGTCTCTCTGTCTTTCTTTCTGTCTCTCTGTCTTTCTTTCTGTCTGTCTTTCTGTCTCTTTCTTTCTTTCCCTCCCTCCTTTCTTTCTTTCCCTCTTTCCCTTTTTTCTTTCTGTCTTTCTTTCTTTCTGTATCTCTCTCTCTATCTCTCTTTCTCTCTCCCCCTCCTTTCTTTCTCTCTATCTCCCCCTTCTGTCTTTCTTTCTTTCCCTCTTTCTTTCTTTCTTTCTGTCTTTCTTTCTGTCTTTCTTTCTTTCTTTCTTTCCGTCTTTATTTCTCTTTCCCCCTCCTTTTTTTCTTTCTTTTCTCTCTCTCTCCCCCTCCTTTCTTTCCCTTTTTCCCCTCTTTCTTTCTGTCTTTCTTTCTTTCCCTCTGTCTCTCTTTCTGTCTTTCTCTGTCTCTCTTTCTTTCCCTCTTTCTTTCTCTGTCTTTCTTTCTCTCTGTCTGTCCCCTCTTTCCTTTCTTTCTCTCTGTCTTTATTTCTTTCTCTCTGTCTTTATTTCTTTCTCTCTGTCTTTATTTCTTTCTCTCTGTCTTTATTTCTTTCTCTCTGTCCTTCTTTCCTTTCTCTCTGTCCTTCTTTCCTTTCTCTCTGTCTTTATTTCTTTCTCTCTGTCGTTATTTCTTTCTCTCTGTCGTTATTTCTTTCTCTCTGTCGTTATTTCTTTCTCTCTGTCGTTATTTCTTTCTCTCTGTCGTTATTTCTTTCTCTCTGTCGTTATTTCTTTCTCTCTGTCGTTATTTCTTTCTCTCTGTCGTTATTTCTTTCTCTCTGTCGTTATTTCTGTCTCTCTGTCGTTATTTCTTTCTCTCTGTCGTTATTTCTTTCTCTCTGTCCTTCTTTCCTTTCTCTCTGTCCTTCTTTCCTTTCTCTCTGTCTTTATTTCTTTCTCTCTGTCGTTATTTCTTTCTCTCTGTCGTTATTTCTTTCTCTCTGTCGTTATTTCTTTCTCTCTGTCGTTATTTCTTTCTCTCTGTCGTTATTTCTTTCTCTCTGTCGTTATTTCTTTCTCTCTGTCGTTATTTCTTTCTCTCTGTCGTTATTTCTGTCTCTCTGTCGTTATTTCTGTCTCTCTGTCGTTATTTCTGTCTCTCTGTCTTTCTGTCTCTTTCTTTCTGTCTTTCCCTCCCTCCTTTCTTTCCCTCTTTCCCTTTTTTCTTTCTGTCTTTCTTTCTCTCTCACTCTCTCTCTCTCTCTCTCTCTTTCTTTCTTTCTTTCTTTCCCTCTTTCTTTCTTTCCCTCTTTCTCTCTCCCCCTCCTTTCTTTCTGTCTTTCTTTCTTTCTCTCTCTCTCCCCCTCCTTTTTTTCTGTCTTTCTTTCTTTTTTTCTGTCTTTCTTTCTTTCTTTCTTTCTTTCTTTCTTTCCCTCTTTCTTTCTTTCTTTCCCTCTGTCTGTCTTTCTTTCCCTTTGTCTGTCTGTCTTTCTTTCCCTTTGTCTCTCTGTCTTTGTCTCTCTTTCTTTCTCTCTGTCTTTCTCTCTGTCTTTCTCTCTGTCTTTCTTTCTTTCTTTCTCTCTCTCTGTCTTTCTTTCTTTCTCTCTCTCTGTCTTTCTTTCTTTCTTTCTCTCTGTCTGTCTTTCTTTCTCTCTGTCTTTCTCTCTCTTTCTTTCTCTCTCTCTGTCTTTCTCTCTCTTTCTTTCTCTCTCTCTGTCTTTCTTTCTTTCTTTCTCTCTGTCTGTCTTTCTTTCTCTCTGTCTTTCTCTCTCTTTCTTTCTCTCTGTCTTTCTTTCTTTCTTTCTCTCTGTCTGTCTTTCTTTCTTTCTTTCTTTGATTTGTACTGAGATGTGTCGTTGTGATGTCGGTGTATTCTTTTCTCTTTTCCGTAATTTCATATAAACTACAGTCTAAAATAATTGTTTCCTTTTTTTTGCCAGTTTCCCAGCTTCTGAAAGCAAGACCGCCAACACACACCAGCTACACAAACAGAGCACACACACACACACATTTTTTGCATTGTTTATCGTTCTAGTTGATATTGTGTTTGTTCAAATTTCACACTTTTACACTGCATTGTGTTTGCCTGTGAAATAACCGTGTTTTGGAGTGTTTTTTTCTGAAGTGTTTCCAGGTTGCTGACGAGATGCCGAAGAAGGGAAAGCGTTCGAGGGCGCAGAAGCTGCGCTGGAGCAAGCCGGACGAGGTACAAGCAAAGTACAGAATAGATAGCTTTAAAGCTACACACAATAGACTGCAAAACATTAAAGTAGACGTGAGGAAAGTGAGTGCTTCTTCTGTCAAGTGACTGCAATGTGTCACTTATTGACTGCATTTGATTGGTTTTGTGTTTTGAGGCGACCCAGCCGGAGACGCCACCGCCAGCCCAGCCGTTCGGGACCCAGAGGGATGGAGCCAGCCCCTCCCAGTCTCCTGCCCAGAAGGTATAGTGTTCACTCTATGCTTTTTTTCAAGTAATAATGAAATACACTGTGTAATTCAAAGTCTTCAGTTTTAGTAACTTTAGTTCTGTGTTTCAGATGAAGAAGCTGTGGACCCCTCTGCCGATCTCACCCTCCTGCTCCCGTTACCAGCCTGGAAGGGTATGTATTTATTTCTTCTACAACTGACCACACACAGACACACACACACACACACACACACACACACACGCACACACGCACACACACACGCACAGGGTATTTGCAGTACAGTGCTGCACTTTACACGATGCTTCACAGAGGCGGATTAAATAAATGGACTACACTAGGCAGACTGTGATTTTTGGGCCCCCCTCCACCGATGTTATTTATGAATTGAAATCTTAAACTTACCAAAGTTACTAATAAAAGTTAATTCACATTTTACGTAGCATAGTCATAGGCAAGTTGGTTATTTGTATTCCAAAATAAGTCATGTGTTGTATATTAAACAGTCTATCAGACTATTTTTTAATTTTTATTATTTATAGGTTATTACACCGCTCTATTAAATGATAATAAATTATCTTTATCTTATCGATTGCGAGTGTCATTGTTAAGGCAGTAGTACCAGTAAATGACCAATAGGTGTCAGCATTGCTATGTAAACAGAGCAAGTAAGATAAATGTTGTAGTCTATTGCATTTTGTAGAAAATCTTAATTAAATGTGTTGATTAAATTTAATAGTTAAATAAGAGGTCAAATATACAAAGACCAATAAAATTTGCAGTAAGACAAAGTGCTGTAGTGGTAAAGATGTTTATTTTCATGGACAAGCATCACCTCTAATCTCCTGGTCTGGAATGGTGTTCTTGACTGCATTCTAAAAGCAGATTTAATCACAGAAACCTCGTACAAAAATAAGCAATCATTAAATAATTTGAACGATACCTTATGTTTGAACCAAGAACACTTTTTTTTTTTTCACTTTTCTACTAATTTGCTCAAACAGCCAAGGAAAACGAGCCTGAATTGGGTGAATAAAAATTCTAGTCCCTTCACCTGGAGCCCATATTCACACCTGTGATTAAGTACAGGAACAAGAAGACAAACATGAACCCTTCACATTTATCACAACCATTTAGGAACTGTCCAACAATAAACCAGACCTTGCAGCCTGATAGCTTAATTGTCCTGCTTAGTCCGCCACTTGGATTTTACTGATTGGCGTTAATGTGACGTAACGTTAAAGTAAACGTCAATTTTTAATTAGTTAATAAATATTGATTCATCAACACTGAAATAAATTGTAGATAGGACATGTATTTTTATTTACTTACTGTTTTTATTTTATAAATTTTTTCCTCTGTCTGGGCCCCCCTGCCAATCAGGCCTTAGGCACATGCCTAGTTTCCCTTTGCGTTAATTCGGCTCTGCTTCAGTGTACTACAAGTGTGAGTAGTGATGTAATACTTTTCTGTCCCACCACCAGGTGTCCCCCTCTGACTTCCGCCCAGGTATGTAGCCCACTGTTTGTTTTCATTACATGTAAATTGTATATCAGGGCTGTACAGTGCGACAGTTTTCATCGCATTTGCGAATAAAAATCATCCGGTGCGAAGAGAAATATGTATCCACTCGCATTTGTGCGAGTGAGTTGCGCTGGGGTCATGTTAAAAAAAGTGTGAAAATCAATATGAATGTCTCTTGACCTACATCAGCCTTTCTCAACCGGGGTGTCGTCAAAAAAATTACCTATTCTGACATTTCATATATAAATACCGTATTTTCGCGACCATACGGCCGGGGCGCCGTGTGGAAAAGCTATTAATACTATTAATACATCCATGATCCGACCGCGCGTGGCGACTGCGCCTCAACACGCGGACCAAAATCTTACTCCGCTCAGAAGAAAGTAGTACCTTTTTGCGGTCCCGATCACGGGACTCTAGCGGGGTTTTGAGCTCTGAACTTTTAAGTCTGGTGTAGAGTTAAGCCTTACCTTAATAATTTAAACCTTTTTTCGGGTCGTGAGTAGGATAAACAGAGGACAACTTCTGCTGAGTTTGAGAGTACTTTACTGTCCGCTCAACAGCGTAGGATTTTAGAACATCAACACAGCACCTAGTGCTGTATCACTCCGCCCAATCTAAAACATACTAACAATTACAGATAAACTGACTAGTGTAATTATAGACCCTGATTTACATCAGAATATATTTATAAAATAATGAACCTTGAATTACCAAAATAACCTTAACAAAAATAAATCTCCTCTTACACTTATAAGGTGAGCATAAATCAATCTTTTTTATGATGTAAAATTGTATGTATTTATTTACTTTTATTTATTTATTTAATTTTAGTTGTTAAATTTCTGGAAAATAAAAGTCAAATCATACACGAGAGAAACTATTCAGTTTGTGGCAAAATATTTTTATTGTATGAAACTGAAGATGCATAATGCAAACCTGACATTTACTTTTAGTTCAGTTTGTGGAAAATGGTTGGCCTATTTTGTGTCTTTCAAATAAAAGACATTTTTTTCCAGTCATATGTTCCTATTTCAAGGTTGTTAAAAAAATACTGTTTTAATATCGTATCGTTATCGTGACCTCAGTATCGTGTATCGTACCGTATCGTGAGATTAGTGTATCGTTACACCCTTACTAACTGTCCATCCGGGTGTGCTAGTTGCGCTATTAAAATTTTTAACTTGCTAGCACCAGTGCTACCATTCAAAAAAAGTAAGCGTACAGCCCTGTATATTCTTGTTGTTTAATTGTAAACAGATTTTCCCTGGGGTTTTTACAGGTTTTATGATGTAAAGGTATCGACTTTGTTTTAAGCAGGTTCAACAGTTTTTGTGTTTTTGCTTGCTCCTAGGCCACGGTACGGGTCACCGCCATCGCGTGCTGAAGTGGGACAAGTCCACCTTCACTCCCCATTTCCGGAAGTTGGTTGTCCCAGCGGAGTCACCTGACAAGAAGGTATAATACTCTTAGATTCCATTGAGTAAAATCTGTTTTTTGTAATTTGGGGATCTTTGCACGTTGATTAAAAAAAAAAATTTGCCTTCTCATGCAGTTCGTCCTGCTTGTTGGTGACTCCCACCTTCGGCCCATCGCGGACGGGTTGGTGGGACTGCCGGACCGACGTCTGTCCTGTGGCGTCCTGTCTGTCCCTGGGGCGTCGGCACTTGAGTTGCGTACTGAGGTGCTGAATGCTGTACTGCCTCGCTCACCCGAGGCAGTCTGCATTTTGGCACCCAGTAACGACTTGAGTGCCAGCGGGACCGTCACTCAGGCAGGAGTCGCGTTTGGTAAGCTCCTGCTGACTGCCTGTTCTACCTGGCCCAACGTAAGTATTCTTATATTGTTATTATCTTGATAACATGTCTGATGATATACTTGATTTTATGCGTATAACTTCAATTTCTATGCCATTTTGAGGGAGAGAATGTAATTACTGAGAAAGAACATCTTTCTCACTCTAGGTGTGTGTTTTGGACTTCCCTCGCCGTCTCACCGTAGACCTCGACCTGCAGGAGCTTCTGAGCCAGGAATACCACCGTGTGGCTGCACGTATGGGTATGTAAACAAAACAAAAAGTACAGTGACATGTATAACAGTGTTTCTTGATATTTAAGTGGCAATGCCAAACTTCACTCATAATTGATTTGGCTGAAAGTATGTACAGGACTGTCTGAGAAAATTAAAATATTGTGTATAAAGTTCTTTATTTTCTGTAATGCAAACATGTCATACATTCTGGATTCATTACAAATCAACTGAAATATTGCAAGCCTTTTATTATTTTAATATTACTGATCATGGCTTACAGCTTAAGAAAACTCATATCCTATCTAAAAAAAATTGAATATTCTGGGAATTTTAATCTTAAACTGTAAGCCAAAATCAGCAATATTGAAATAATAAAAGGCTTGCAATATTTCAGTTAATTTTATAATGAATCCAGAATGTATGACATTTTTGCTTTTTTTTTAATTGCATTACAGAAAATAAAGCACTTTATCCCAATATTCTAATTTTCTGAGACAGTCCTGTATGTATCAATAAGGTTCAATGAGTCAATAAGTCATTATGTTTTTTTTTGTTGTTTTTTTGTATCTTAGGTGTCAGGTACGTCTCTGCCACCCACTACTTTCCGCTGACACAACTGGACCTGTGGTGTCCTGACGGTGTAAGTACATGACACTCTACAATCTAAGACATGTTAATAAAAATGTGGTGTGTATATCTTTGGTAGATGATAGGGAAAGTTCAGGTACAGGTTTACTGAAAATTTCTGTCTGCTAAATCACTTTTGGTCATGTTTGTCAGGTCCATCTCAGCAAGGAGGGCGGGATGGAGAGGCTTGCGGAGTTGCTGTGGTGGACCCTCCACCACCAGCTGGAGCCCACAGTCCCGAGGGTCCAGACGCCTCCGAGGATGTCGCCTCCTGCCAGACGTGTCGTCCCGAGGGCCCAGACTTCTCCCAGGACGTCGCCTCCTGCCAGACGTGTCGTCCCGAGGGCCCAGACTTCTCCCAGGACGTCGCCTCCTGCCAGACGTGTCGTCCCGAGGACCCAGACTTCTCCCAGGACGTCGCCTCCTGCCAGACGTGTCTCACCAAAAGTGGTTGTGAAGGGCGTGGTCACCGCGCCACGTCCATCCAGCCCTTTGGAGCAGACACGTGTTCTGTCTTCACAGGTGGATGTGGGGGTGGATCCGATCCCGCTAAATCCTGTGTGGTTTAGTCCGGCGATCCTGGATGAGATGGAGAAGGCCGTTCCGGCCCACCTTCCCAGCGCAGCGGAGTGCGCAGCTCGTCCGGACGGCAGGAAGGTAATGTTCATGCAGATTTTATTTATTCATTGAGGCCTCTTTTAAAAAGTGTGTCCCTCTTCCTGTTTATTGTCCAAGAGGAGCTAAGTCGCAAATATGGTGTGAAAAAAGTCTGTATGGTTTTTGTTCCAGCAGAAGTCGACCGTGGAGCGCCGAGAGAGACGCGTCGCCTCCAAGAGGACCCGGGAGAAGCAACAGGTTTGTCATATTTTGTCTGATTTATTTGAGTAATACTTATTTGGATTTGTTTGAGTATTTTGAGTAGACACACCATAGACAAAAACATTTTATTGTTATATTTAGTGAATAATTGTAACACAGTATTAAAATACATGGTTTCATTTTGTCAATGCAGTTCACACAGTTATTTATTTATTTATTTATTGTTTAAGGTGGAGGCACCAGCCGTGGAGGTGTCCTCCAAGCCAGCGCCTTGCAGTCCTAGGAGAGTGGTGGTGGAGCCTGGTGCGTCTGACCCTGCCCAGCCCCAGGAGTCCACCTTCCAGGAACATCCCAGCCAGGTAATTTACATCTTTTAACTGCTGCACCTCTGTTTTTACTCACTCTCTCTCACACACACACACACACACACACACACACACACACACACACACACAGTTTCTGACCCAGGGTTGTGGACCACTGGACTTGGTAGTTTTAGTTTTAATACTTGTGTATTATACTTAGTGTATTTTGCTGCTATAATTTATGTACCCTTTTATTTAAGCAGTATTTGACATGCAGGACTTTTAATTGTAATGGAGCAATTTTACATTATTGTATTGGTACTTTCACTTAAGTAAAGGATGTGAATACTTTGTCCACCCATTGCTGGTTACATATGTTGGAGGCATGTAAGGTATGTTAAAGAATATAAGATTAACGATGATAATGAAACGAATTATGATTAATGATGAGATTGATAATGATTGATCTGTCACTTATAAAAAGAAAATGTTACATCATGATAACAATGACAACATTCCTTAAAATGATTTCAGGATCCTGCCGTCGGTCCGAGCCATCGCACTCAATCTGTGAGGGCGTCGCATTCTCAGAAGGACGGGAGGTATGGAACCTTTTCTCGCAATCACCAGTGTACCTGCATGGCTCTGACCTTTCTCGCCTACCACCAGGAGGGGGTGGATTTTGACATGGTCTCACTTGATAGAGTGCTTGAACAGGGGAATGCACTCTATGTAGGTATCAAAGAACAGTTGAAGGCGGACAAAAGGTTCAAAAGCAACCACTTGACCATAGAGGAGATGCCGAAACAGGTTTTCACCGATTCGGATACCTACAATGTTCAGTTGGACATGTCGGACTTGAGGGTTGGTCTCTTGAAGGCTGTAGACGGCAGCCCTCGAAGCAGGAGAGGACTGTGCCTTCGTGAACAGCTGAAGAGCCTCTCTCAAGGTGTCAACCTTGCTTTTCTCATTGTCATGCCTGAGTGCATTGCAGTGTTCCGTGACCGGTCCGGACGCTACGGGTTTTTTGATTCCCACTCAAGGTCTGCCAAAGGTTTTCCTCAACGTGATGGAAAAGCAATTATGCTGACCTTCTCTAGATTGAGGGACATGGTTGATCATTTGCTTGTGCTTTTTGAAAACCGTGGCCCTTATGGCAGCTATGAGTTCATGCCTGTTTCCTTTACAAGTGACCACACACTCAGACAGATGCCTGGGCAGTCGGAGGATGTGACCATCAAAAATCCATCAACGGCTGTACCAGAAGCACAATTGTTAGAAGAAGTTAATATCCCACAGAAAACTAACTTCAGACTACCAAAGAATCAGGACTTAAATCAGCGCGTCAACCTAACACGTCCCACGACAGGCAAGGATTTTTCGAAAATCGAGAAACACATGCGAAGAAAGGCTATGCGTAGATCAAGTGAGTGCAAAAAGCAACATGTACCACCTGTAGACAATGGTACAAGCACCACTAATAGAGCGCAGTATGAGAAACAGAAATATGTC
>NW_026906399.1:12500-31671 GCF_033807715.1 Cololabis saira | reverse complement strand
ACTGTCGTCAGGGATGCTGGGACATTTCCAGATATGAGGGGGGTACAAGTGTTGGGAAAGATAATACCTAGTGAAATCCATCATGGTGTTCTGATATGCATTTGTAGTTATTTTATATGTATTAAGTAATAGAATAAATAAATACAAACAGACACAGAGTAATTCCATAAATGTGTTAAAATAACAACATTTACATTTTCCCCTGAAGGTGAGGCAGCTGCCCCTCATCTAAACGACAGTGGCGTGAAGTCTGTGGATCTTCAGATGAAACTAATGTTTCCTCAAAGGGATTTTGTAAATTGAAATGTTAAATAAAGTTTAATAAAAAAAAAGAAAAGTATGTGGATCTTTTGTGTTCGCCGGTTGCCATGGTGACTCGTTGTATCAGGGCTCCATTGATGCTGGTTTTTATATTTGTGGCGCACGAGCTTAACTCCAGGTGAAACTACTTAGAGTTGAATAAATTAACTCTAATCCGATGTTCTGGAACCAAAACTCCGTTTCCGATCTCAGAGTAGATCAACTAAGAGTTCAGGATTAGACTCAGAGTTTGTGAAACTGACCCCAGATCCCCATCTTAAACCTCTGACTGTATTTCATTCATTATGTAGATTGTGTTACGTTTTATGTTTGATTCATTGAACTGGTTTCAAACCAAATGTAGACGGCAGTTTCACTGGCTTCACTTCCTTTTTAAGTGTGTTTATTTTCACTGTCCTCCATATCTAAAAGAACTCATGCTTCCACAGAACTCTCCATATAACTCTTCCAATTTGATCCATTTTAAATCAGATTGGAATAATCTTCCTCTCTTTTTGCGTTCTATTACCTCTTTTTATGGTTTTAAGTTGTCATTATACTCTTAAATCTTAAAACAAACTGCCTATGTTTTTAATTTATTTACGTGTTTTTGTGCTTTTTTCTATTTTTTTTCTCTCTGTTATGTTATATTCATTGTTCTGGTTATTCAATTAGTCTATTTAGTAACTAGACTTGTTGTTTTATGTCATGTAAGTCTAGACTGTAATGTGATTTATTGGTTTATTGGTTTTCTTTTCCCTTGAAAATGAGATGGAGCATCTCATCTCAAGGGGCAAATGCTTTAATACATTCTGAATATTCTGAAATTCAGGGATAGAACTAAACCCAACCTCGTCCCAGACTCTGCTGCTCAGATTTAAGTTTGTAATCCCAAATCTGGAAGTTTCTACAGGTGAACAGATAATCCAAGCAAAGGTGGAGTTTCCCCGTCAACAGGAACTAAAGGAGGCTGATTCACACTAACGGGTTCAAACATGTTTGCAAATCAGAAAAACAGATTATTGTCCCTGAAACATCCCTGAAACATCCCTGAAACACCCCTGAAACATCCCTGAAACATCCCTGAAAACATCCCTGAAACATCCCTGAAACATCCCTGAAACATCCCTGAAACATCCCTGAAACATCCCTGAAACATCCCTGAAAACATCCCTGAAACATCCCTGAAAACATCCCTGAAACATCCCTGAAACATCCCTGAAACATACCTGAAACATCCCTGAAACATCCATGAAACATCCCTGAAACATCCCTGAAACATGAAACATCCCTGAAACATCCCTGAAACATCCCTGAAACATGAAACATCCCTGAAACATCCCTGAAACATCCCTGAAACATCCCTGAAACATCCCTGAAACATCCCTGAAAACATCCCTGAAACATCCCTGAAACATCCCTGAAACATCCCTGAAACATCCCTGAAACATCCCTGAAACATCCCTGAAACATCCCTGAAACATCCCTGAAAACATCCCTGAAACATCCCTGAAACATCCCTGAAACATCCCTGAAAACATCCTTGAAACATCCCTGAAACATCCCTGAAACATCCCTGAAAACATCCCTGAAACATCCCTGAAACATCCCTGAAACATCCCTGAAACATCCCTGAAAACATCCCTGAAAACATGAAACATCCCTGAAACATCCCTGAAACATCCCTGAAACATCCCTGAAACATCCCTGAAACATCCCTGAAACATCCCTGAAACATCCCTGAAACATCCCTGAAACATCTCTGAAACATGAAACATCCATGAAACATCCCTGAAACATCCCTGAAACATCCCTGAAACATCCCTGAAACATGAAACATCCCTGAAACATCCCTGAAACATGAAACATCCCTGAAACATCCCTGAAACATCCCTGAAACATCCCTGAAACATCCCTGAAACATCCCTGAAAACATCCCTGAAACATCCCTGAAACATCCCTGAAACATCCCTGAAACATCCCTGAAACATCCCTGAAACATCCCTGAAACATGAAACATCCCTGAAACATCCCTGAAACATCCCTGAAACATCCCTGAAACATCCCTGAAACATCCCTGAAACATCCCTGAAAACATCCCTGAAACATCCCTGAAACATCCCTGAAACATCCCTGAAAACATCCCTGAAACATCCCTGAAACATCCATGAAACATGAAACATCCCTGAAACATCCCTGAAAACATCCCTGAAACATCCCTGTAAACATCCCTGAAACATCCCTGAAACATCCCTGAAACATCCCTGAAAACATCCCTGAAACATCCCTGAAACATCCCTGAAACATCCCTGAAACATGAAACATCCCTGAAACATCCCTGAAACATGAAACATCCCTGAAACATCCCTGAAACATCCCTGAAAACATCCCTGAAACATCTCTGAAACATCCCTGAAACATCCCTGAAACATGAAACATCCCTGAAACATCCCTGAAACATGAAACATCCCTGAAACATCCCTGAAACATCCCTGAAACATCCCTGTAAACATCCCTGAAACATCCCTGAAACATCCCTGAAACATCCCTGAAAACATCCCTGAAACATCTCTGAAACATCCCTGAAACATCCCTGAAACATGAAACATCCCTGAAACATCCCTGAAACATGAAACATCCCTGAAACATCCCTGAAACATCCCTGAAACATCCCTGAAACATCCCTGAAAACATCCCTGAAACATGAAACATCCCTGAAACATCCCTGAAACATCCCTGAAACATCCCTGAAAACATCCCTGAAACATCCCTGAAACATCCCTGAAACATCCCTGAAAACATCCCTGAAACATCCCTGAAACATCCCTGAAAACATCCCTGAAATATGAAACATCCCTGAAACATCCCTGAAACATCCATGAAACATGAAACATCCCTGAAACATCCCTGAAAACATCCCTGAAACATCCCTGTAAACATCCCTGAAACATCCCTGAAACATCCCTGAAACATCCCTGAAAACATCCCTGAAACATCCCTGAAACATCCCTGAAACATCCCTGAAAACATCCCTGAAACATCCCTGAAACATCCCTGAAACATCCCTGAAACATGAAACATCCCTGAAACATCCCTGAAACATGAAACATCCCTGAAACATCCCTGAAACATCCCTGAAACATCCCTGAAACATCCCTGAAAACATCCCTGAAACATGAAACATCCCTGAAACATCCCTGAAACATCCCTGAAACATCCCTGAAACATCCCTGAAAACATCCCTGAAACACCCCTGAAAACATCCCTGAAAACATCCCTGAAACATCCCTGAAAACATCCCTGAAACATCCCTGAAACATCCCTGAAACATCCCTGAAAACATCCCTGAAACATCCCTGAAAACATCCCTGAAACATCCCTGAAAACATCCCTGAAACATCCCTGAAAACATCCCTGAAAACATCCCTGAAACATCCATGAAACATCCCTGAAACATCCCTGAAACATCCCTGAAACATGAAACATCCCTGAAACATGAAACATCCCTGAAACATCCCTGAAACATCCCTGAAACATCCCTGAAAACATCCCTGAAACATCCCTGAAACATCCCTGAAATATGAAACATCCTGAAACATCCCTGAAAACATCCCTGAAATATGAAACATCCTGAAAACATCCCTGAAAACATCCCTGAAATATGAAACATCCTGAAACATCCCTGAAAACATCCCTGAAATATGAAACATCCCTGAAAACATCCCTGAAACATCCCTGAAACATCCCTGAAATATGAAACATCCCTGAAACATCCCTGAAACCTCCCTGAAACATCCCTGAAACATCCCTGAAACATCCCTGAAAACATCCCTGAAACATCCCTGAAACATCCCTGAAAACATCCCTGAAACATCCCTGAAACATCCATGAAACATCCCTGAAACATCCCTGAAAACATCCCTGAAACATGAAACATCCCTGAAACATCCCTGAAACATCCCTGAAACATCCCTGAAACATCCCTGAAACATCCCTGAAACATCCCTGAAACATCCCTGAAACATCCCTGAAACATCCCTGAAACATGAAACATCCCTGAAACATCCCTGAAACATCCCTGAAACATGAAACATCCCTGAAAACATCCCTGAAAACATCCCTGAAACATGAAACATCCCTGAAAACATCCCTGAAAACATCCCTGAAACATCCCTGAAACATCCCTGAAACATCCCTGAAACATCCCTGAAACATCCCTGAAACATCCCTGAAACATGAAAACATCCCTGAAAACATCCCTGAAAACATCCCTGAAACATGAAAACATCCCTGAAAACATCCCTGAAACATGAAACATCCCTGAAACATCCCTGAAAACATCCCTGAAACATGAAACATCCCTGAAACATCCCTGAAACATGAAACATCCCTGAAACATGAAACATCCCTGAAACATCCCTGAAACATGAAACATCCCTGAAACATGAAACATCCCTGAAACATCCCTGAAACATCTCTGAAACATCCCTGAAACATCCCTGAAACATGAAAACATCCCTGAAACATCCCTGAAACATCCCTGAAAACATCCCTGAAACATCCCTGAAACATCCCTGAAAACATCCCTGAAATATGAAACATCCTGAAACATCCCTGAAAACATCCCTGAAAACATCCCTGAAACATGAAACATCCCTGAAACATCCCTGAAACATCCCTGAAACATCCCTGAAACATCCCTGAAAACATCCCTGAAACATCCCTGAAACATCCATGAAACATCCCTGAAACATCCCTGAAACATCCCTGAAAACATCCCTGAAACATCCCTGAAACATCCCTGAAACATCCCTGAAACATCCCTGAAACATCCCTGTAACATGAAACATCCCTGAAACATCCCTGAAACATCCCTGAAAACATCCCTGAAACATCCCTGAAACATCCCTGAAACATGAAACATCCCTGAAACATCCCTGAAACATCCCTGAAACATGAAACATCCCTGAAACATCCCTGAAACATCCCTGAAACATCCCTGAAACATCCCTGAAACATCCCTGAAACATCCCTGAAAACATCCCTGAAACATCCCTGAAACATCCCTGAAAACATCCCTGAAACATCCCTGAAACATCCCTGAAACATCCCTGAAACATCCCTGAAACATCCCTGAAACATCCCTGAAAACATCCCTGAAACATGAAACATCCCTGAAACATCCCTGAAACATCCCTGAAACATCCATGAAACATGAAAACATCCCTGAAAACATCCCTGAAATATGAAACATCCCTGAAAACATCCCTGAAACATCCCTGAAACATCCCTGAAATATGAAACATCCCTGAAACATCCCTGAAACATCCCTGAAACATCCCTGAAACATGAAACATCCCTGAAAACATCCCTGAAATATGAAACATCCCTGAAAACATCCCTGAAACATCCCTGAAACATCCCTGAAATATGAAACATCCCTGAAACATCCCTGAAACATCCCTGAAACATCCCTGAAACATCCCTGAAACATCCCTGAAACATCCCTGAAACATCCCTGAAAACATCCCTGAAACATCCCTGAAACATCCCTGAAAACATCCCTGAAACATCCCTGAAACATCCCTGAAACATCCCTGAAACATCCCTGAAACATCCCTGAAAACATCCCTGAAACATCTCTGAAACATCCCTGAAAACATCCCTGAAACATCCCTGAAACATCCCTGAAACATCCCTGAAAACATCCCTGAAACATCCCTGAAAACATGAAACATCCCTGAAACATCCCTGAAAACATCCCTGAAAACATCCCTGAAACATCCCTGAAACATCCCTGAAACATCCCTGAAACATCCCTGAAAACATCCCTGAAACATGAAACATCCCTGAAACATCCCTGAAACATCCCTGAAACATCCATGAAACATGAAAACATCCCTGAAAACATCCCTGAAATATGAAACATCCCTGAAAACATCCCTGAAACATCCCTGAAACATCCCTGAAATATGAAACATCCCTGAAACATCCCTGAAACATCCCTGAAAACATCCCTGAAATATGAAACATCCCTGAAAACATCCCTGAAACATCCCTGAAACATCCCTGAAATATGAAACATCCCTGAAACATCCCTGAAACATCCCTGAAACATCCCTGAAACATCCCTGAAACATCCCTGAAACATCCCTGAAAACTCCCTGAAACATCCCTGAAAACATCCCTGAAACATCCCTGAAACATGAAACATCCCTGAAAAACATCCCTGAAACATGAAACATCCCTGAAACATGAAACATCCCTGAAAACATCCCTGAAAACATCCCTGAAAACATCCCTGAAACATGAAACATCCCTGAAAACATCCCTGAAACATCCCTGAAACATCCCTGAAACATCCCTGAAAACATCCCAGAAACATCCCTGAAACATCCCTGAAAACATCCCTGAAACATCCCTGAAAAACATCCCTGAAACATCCCTGAAACATCCCTGAAACATCCCTGAAACATCCCTGAAAACATCCCTGAAACATGAAACATCCCTGAAATATCCCTGAAACATCCCTGAAACATCCCTGAAACATCCCTGAAACATGAAACATCCCTGAAACATCCCTGAAAACATCCCTGAAACATGAAACATCCCTGAAACATCCCTGAAACATGAAACATCCCTGAAACATCCCTGAAACATACCTGAAACATGAAACATCCCTGAAACATCCCTGAAACATGAAACATCCCTGAAACATCCCTGAAAACATCCCTGAAACATCCCTGAAACATCCCTGAAAACATCCCTGAAACATCCCTGAAACATCCCTGAAACATCCCTGAAACATCCCTGAAACATCCCTGAAAACATGAAACATCCCTGAAACATCCCTGAAAACATCCCTGAAAACATCCCTGAAACATCCCTGAAACATCCCTGAAACATCCCTGAAACATCCCTGAAACATCCCTGAAATATCCCTGAAACATCCCTGAAACATCCCTGAAACATCCCTGAAACATCCCTGAAAACATCCCTGAAACATCCCTGAAACATCCCTGAAACATCCCTGAAACATCCCTGTAAACATCCCTGAAACATCCCTGAAACATCCCTGAAACATCCCTGAAACATCCCTGAAAACATCCCTGAAACATCCCTGAAACATCCCTGAAACATCCCTCAAAAGATCCATGAAACATCCCTGAAACATCCCTGAAAACATCCCTGAAACATCCCTGAAAACATCCCTGAAACATCCCTGAAAACATCCCTGAAACATCCCTGAAACATCCCTGAAACATCCCTGAAACATCCCTGAAACATCCCTGAAACATGAAACATCCCTGAAACATCCCTGAAACATCCCTGAAACATCCCTGAAACATCCCTGAAAACATCCCTGAAACATCCCTGAAACATCCCTGAAACATCCCTCAAAAGATCCATGAAACATCCCTGAAAACATCCCTGAAACATCCCTGAAACATGAAACATCCCTGAAACATCCCTGAAACATGAAACATCCCTGAAACATCCCTGAAACATCCCTCAAAAGATCCATGAAACATCCCTCAAAAGATCCATGAAACATCCCTGAAACATCCCTGAAACATCCCTGAAACATCCCTGAAACATCACTGAAAACATCCCTGAAACATCTCTGAAACATCACTGAAAACATCCCTGAAACATGAAACATCCCTGAAACATCCCTGAAACATGAAACATCCCTGAAACATCCCTGAAACATCCCTGAAACATCCCTGAAACATCCCTGAAAACATCCCTGAAACATGAAACATCCCTGAAACATCCCTGAAACATCCCTGAAACATCCCTGAAAACATCCCTGAAACATCCCTGAAACATCCCTGAAACATCCCTGAAAACATCCCTGAAACATCCCTGAAACATCCCTGAAAACATCCCTGAAATATGAAACATCCCTGAAACATCCCTGAAACATCCATGAAACATGAAACATCCCTGAAACATCCCTGAAAACATCCCTGAAACATCCCTGTAAACATCCCTGAAACATCCCTGAAACATCCCTGAAACATCCCTGAAACATCCCTGAAACATCCCTGAAAACATCCCTGAAACATCCCTGAAACATCCCTGAAACATCCCTCAAAAGATCCATGAAACATCCCTGAAACATCCCTGAAAACATCCCTGAAACATCCCTGAAAACATCCCTGAAACATCCCTGAAAACATCCCTGAAACATCCCTGAAACATCCCTGAAACATCCCTGAAACATCCCTGAAACATCCCTGAAACATGAAACATCCCTGAAACATCCCTGAAACATCCCTGAAACATCCCTGAAACATCCCTGAAAACATCCCTGAAACATCCCTGAAACATCCCTGAAACATCCCTCAAAAGATCCATGAAACATCCCTGAAAACATCCCTGAAACATCCCTGAAACATGAAACATCCCTGAAACATCCCTGAAACATGAAACATCCCTGAAACATCCCTGAAACATCCCTCAAAAGATCCATGAAACATCCCTCAAAAGATCCATGAAACATCCCTGAAACATCCCTGAAACATCCCTGAAACATCCCTGAAACATCCCTGTAAACATCCCTGAAACATCCCTGAAACATCCCTGAAACATCCCTGAAAACATCCCTGAAACATCTCTGAAACATCCCTGAAACATCCCTGAAACATGAAACATCCCTGAAACATCCCTGAAACATGAAACATCCCTGAAACATCCCTGAAACATCCCTGAAACATCCCTGAAACATCCCTGAAAACATCCCTGAAACATGAAACATCCCTGAAACATCCCTGAAACATCCCTGAAACATCCCTGAAAACATCCCTGAAACATCCCTGAAACATCCCTGAAACATCCCTGAAAACATCCCTGAAACATCCCTGAAACATCCCTGAAAACATCCCTGAAATATGAAACATCCCTGAAACATCCCTGAAACATCCATGAAACATGAAACATCCCTGAAACATCCCTGAAAACATCCCTGAAACATCCCTGTAAACATCCCTGAAACATCCCTGAAACATCCCTGAAACATCCCTGAAAACATCCCTGAAACATCCCTGAAACATCCCTGAAACATCCCTGAAAACATCCCTGAAACATCCCTGAAACATCCCTGAAACATCCCTGAAACATGAAACATCCCTGAAACATCCCTGAAACATGAAACATCCCTGAAACATCCCTGAAACATCCCTGAAACATCCCTGAAACATCCCTGAAAACATCCCTGAAACATGAAACATCCCTGAAACATCCCTGAAACATCCCTGAAACATCCCTGAAACATCCCTGAAAACATCCCTGAAACATCCCTGAAAACATCCCTGAAAACATCCCTGAAACATCCCTGAAAACATCCCTGAAACATCCCTGAAACATCCCTGAAACATCCCTGAAAACATCCCTGAAACATCCCTGAAAACATCCCTGAAACATCCCTGAAAACATCCCTGAAACATCCCTGAAAACATCCCTGAAAACATCCCTGAAACATCCATGAAACATCCCTGAAACATCCCTGAAACATCCCTGAAACATGAAACATCCCTGAAACATGAAACATCCCTGAAACATCCCTGAAACATCCCTGAAACATCCCTGAAAACATCCCTGAAACATCCCTGAAACATCCCTGAAATATGAAACATCCTGAAACATCCCTGAAAACATCCCTGAAATATGAAACATCCTGAAACATCCCTGAAAACATCCCTGAAATATGAAACATCCTGAAACATCCCTGAAAACATCCCTGAAATATGAAACATCCCTGAAAACATCCCTGAAACATCCCTGAAACATCCCTGAAATATGAAACATCCCTGAAACATCCCTGAAACCTCCCTGAAACATCCCTGAAACATCCCTGAAACATCCCTGAAAACATCCCTGAAACATCCCTGAAACATCCCTGAAAACATCCCTGAAACATCCCTGAAACATCCATGAAACATCCCTGAAACATCCCTGAAAACATCCCTGAAACATGAAACATCCCTGAAACATCCCTGAAACATCCCTGAAACATCCCTGAAACATCCCTGAAACATCCCTGAAACATCCCTGAAACATCCCTGAAACATCCCTGAAACATCCCTGAAACATGAAACATCCCTGAAACATCCCTGAAACATCCCTGAAACATGAAACATCCCTGAAAACATCCCTGAAAACATCCCTGAAACATGAAACATCCCTGAAAACATCCCTGAAAACATCCCTGAAACATCCCTGAAACATCCCTGAAACATCCCTGAAACATCCCTGAAACATCCCTGAAACATCCCTGAAACATGAAAACATCCCTGAAAACATCCCTGAAAACATCCCTGAAACATGAAAACATCCCTGAAAACATCCCTGAAACATGAAACATCCCTGAAACATCCCTGAAAACATCCCTGAAACATGAAACATCCCTGAAACATCCCTGAAACATGAAACATCCCTGAAACATGAAACATCCCTGAAACATCCCTGAAACATGAAACATCCCTGAAACATGAAACATCCCTGAAACATCCCTGAAACATCTCTGAAACATCCCTGAAACATCCCTGAAACATGAAAACATCCCTGAAACATCCCTGAAACATCCCTGAAAACATCCCTGAAACATCCCTGAAACATCCCTGAAAACATCCCTGAAATATGAAACATCCTGAAACATCCCTGAAAACATCCCTGAAATATGAAACATCCCTGAAACATCCCTGAAACATCCCTGAAATATGAAACATCCCTGAAACATCCCTGAAACATCCCTGAAACATCCCTGAAACATCCCTGAAACATCCCTGAAACATCCCTGAAAACATCCCTGAAACATCCCTGAAACATCCCTGAAACATCCCTGAAACATCCCTGTAACATGAAACATCCCTGAAACATCCCTGAAACATCCCTGAAAACATCCCTGAAACATCCCTGAAACATCCCTGAAACATCCCTGAAACATCCCTGAAACATCCCTGAAACATCCCTGAAAACATCCCTGAAACATCCCTGAAACATCCATGAAACATCCCTGAAACATCCCTGAAACATCCCTGAAAACATCCCTGAAACATCCCTGAAACATCCCTGAAACATCCCTGAAACATCCCTGAAACATCCCTGAAACATCCCTGTAACATGAAACATCCCTGAAACATCCCTGAAACATCCCTGAAAACATCCCTGAAACATCCCTGAAACATCCCTGAAACATGAAACATCCCTGAAACATCCCTGAAACATCCCTGAAACATGAAACATCCCTGAAACATCCCTGAAACATCCCTGAAACATCCCTGAAACATCCCTGAAACATCCCTGAAACATCCCTGAAAACATCCCTGAAACATCCCTGAAACATCCCTGAAAACATCCCTGAAACATCCCTGAAACATCCCTGAAACATCCCTGAAACATCCCTGAAACATCCCTGAAAACATCCCTGAAACATGAAACATCCCTGAAACATCCCTGAAACATCCCTGAAACATCCATGAAACATGAAAACATCCCTGAAAACATCCCTGAAATATGAAACATCCCTGAAAACATCCCTGAAACATCCCTGAAACATCCCTGAAATATGAAACATCCCTGAAACATCCCTGAAACATCCCTGAAACATCCCTGAAACATGAAACATCCCTGAAAACATCCCTGAAATATGAAACATCCCTGAAAACATCCCTGAAACATCCCTGAAACATCCCTGAAATATGAAACATCCCTGAAACATCCCTGAAACATCCCTGAAACATCCCTGAAACATCCCTGAAACATCCCTGAAACATCCCTGAAACATCCCTGAAAACATCCCTGAAACATCCCTGAAACATCCCTGAAAACATCCCTGAAACATCCCTGAAACATCCCTGAAACATCCCTGAAACATCCCTGAAACATCCCTGAAAACATCCCTGAAACATCTCTGAAACATCCCTGAAAACATCCCTGAAACATCCCTGAAACATCCCTGAAACATCCCTGAAAACATCCCTGAAACATCCCTGAAAACATGAAACATCCCTGAAACATCCCTGAAAACATCCCTGAAAACATCCCTGAAACATCCCTGAAACATCCCTGAAACATCCCTGAAACATCCCTGAAAACATCCCTGAAACATGAAACATCCCTGAAACATCCCTGAAACATCCCTGAAACATCCATGAAACATGAAAACATCCCTGAAAACATCCCTGAAATATGAAACATCCCTGAAAACATCCCTGAAACATCCCTGAAACATCCCTGAAATATGAAACATCCCTGAAACATCCCTGAAACATCCCTGAAAACATCCCTGAAATATGAAACATCCCTGAAAACATCCCTGAAACATCCCTGAAACATCCCTGAAATATGAAACATCCCTGAAACATCCCTGAAACATCCCTGAAACATCCCTGAAACATCCCTGAAACATCCCTGAAACATCCCTGAAAACTCCCTGAAACATCCCTGAAAACATCCCTGAAACATCCCTGAAACATGAAACATCCCTGAAAAACATCCCTGAAACATGAAACATCCCTGAAACATGAAACATCCCTGAAAACATCCCTGAAAACATCCCTGAAAACATCCCTGAAACATGAAACATCCCTGAAAACATCCCTGAAACATCCCTGAAACATCCCTGAAACATCCCTGAAAACATCCCAGAAACATCCCTGAAACATCCCTGAAAACATCCCTGAAACATCCCTGAAAAACATCCCTGAAACATCCCTGAAACATCCCTGAAACATCCCTGAAACATCCCTGAAAAACATCCCTGAAACATCCCTGAAACATGAAACATCCCTGAAAACATCCCTGAAACATCCCTGAAACATCCCTGAAAACATCCCTGAAACATGAAACATCCCTGAAAACATCCCTGAAACATCCCTGAAACATCCCTGAAACATCCCTGAAAACATCCATGAAACATCCCTGAAAACATCCCTGAAACATCCCTGAAACATCCCTGAAACATCCCTGAAACATCCCTGAAACATCCCTGAAACATCCCTGAAACATACCTGAAACATCCCTGAAAACATCCCTGAAACATCTCTGAAACATCCCTGAAACATCCCTGAAAACATCCCTGAAACATCCCTGAAACATCCCTGAAACATTCCTGAAACATCCCTGAAACATCCCTGAAACATGAAAACATCCCTGAAACATCCCTGAAACATCCCTGAAAAACATCCCTGAAACATCCCTGAAACATCCCTGAAACATCCCTGAAACATCCCTGAAACATCCCTGAAAAACATCCCTGAAACATCCCTGAAACATCCCTGAAACATCCCTGAAAAACATCCCTGAAACATCCCTGAAACATGAAACATCCCTGAAAACATCCCTGAAACATCCCTGAAACATCCCTGAAAACATCCCTGAAACATCCCTGAAAAACATCCCTGAAACATCCCTGAAACATCCCTGAAACATCCCTGAAAAACATCCCTGAAACATCCCTGAAACATGAAACATCCCTGAAAACATCCCTGAAACATCCCTGAAACATCCCTGAAAACATCCCTGAAACATGAAACATCCCTGAAAACATCCCTGAAACATCCCTGAAAACATCCATGAAACATCCCTGAAACATCCCTGAAACATCCCTGAAACATGAAACATCCCTGAAACATCCCTGAAACATGAAACATCCCTGAAACATCCCTGAAACATCCCTGAAACATCCCTGAAACATGAAACATCCCTGAAACATCCCTGAAACATCCCTGAAACATCCCTGAAAACATGAAACATCCCTGAAACATCCCTGAAACATCCCTGAAACATGAAAACATCCCTGAAACATCCCTGAAAACATCCCTGAAACATCCCTGAAACATCCCTGAAACATCCCTGAAAACATCCCTGAAACATGAAACATCCCTGAAACATCCCTGAAACATCCCTGAAACATCCCTGAAACATGAAACATCCCTGAAACATGAAACATCCCTGAAACATCCCTGAAAACATCCCTGAAACATGAAACATCCCTGAAATATCCCTGAAACATCCCTGAAACATCCCTGAAACATCCCTGAAACATGAAACATCCCTGAAACATCCCTGAAAACATCCCTGAAACATGAAACATCCCTGAAACATCCCTGAAACATGAAACATCCCTGAAACATCCCTGAAACATACCTGAAACATGAAACATCCCTGAAACATCCCTGAAACATGAAACATCCCTGAAACATCCCTGAAAACATCCCTGAAACATCCCTGAAACATCCCTGAAAACATCCCTGAAACATCCCTGAAACATCCCTGAAACATCCCTGAAACATCCCTGAAACATCCCTGAAAACATGAAACATCCCTGAAACATCCCTGAAAACATCCCTGAAAACATCCCTGAAACATCCCTGAAACATCCCTGAAACATCCCTGAAACATCCCTGAAACATCCCTGAAATATCCCTGAAACATCCCTGAAACATCCCTGAAACATCCCTGAAACATCCCTGAAAACATCCCTGAAACATCCCTGAAACATCCCTGAAACATCCCTGAAACATCCCTGTAAACATCCCTGAAACATCCCTGAAACATCCCTGAAACATCCCTGAAACATCCCTGAAAACATCCCTGAAACATCCCTGAAACATCCCTGAAACATCCCTCAAAAGATCCATGAAACATCCCTGAAACATCCCTGAAAACATCCCTGAAACATCCCTGAAAACATCCCTGAAACATCCCTGAAAACATCCCTGAAACATCCCTGAAACATCCCTGAAACATCCCTGAAACATCCCTGAAACATCCCTGAAACATGAAACATCCCTGAAACATCCCTGAAACATCCCTGAAACATCCCTGAAACATCCCTGAAAACATCCCTGAAACATCCCTGAAACATCCCTGAAACATCCCTCAAAAGATCCATGAAACATCCCTGAAAACATCCCTGAAACATCCCTGAAACATGAAACATCCCTGAAACATCCCTGAAACATGAAACATCCCTGAAACATCCCTGAAACATCCCTCAAAAGATCCATGAAACATCCCTCAAAAGATCCATGAAACATCCCTGAAACATCCCTGAAACATCCCTGAAACATCCCTGAAACATCACTGAAAACATCCCTGAAACATCTCTGAAACATCACTGAAAACATCCCTGAAACATGAAACATCCCTGAAACATCCCTGAAACATCCCTGAAACATCCCTGAAACATCACTGAAAACATCCCTGAAACATCTCTGAAACATCACTGAAAACATCCCTGAAACATCCCTGAAAACATCCCTGAAACATCCCTGAAAACATCCCTGAAACATCCCTGAAACATCCCTGAAACATCCCTGAAACATCCCTGAAACATCCCTGAAACATGAAACATCCCTGAAACATCCCTGTAAACATCCCTGAAAACATCCCTGAAACATCCCTGAAACATCCCTGAAACATCCCTGAAATATCTCTGAAAAATCCCTGAAAACATCCCTGAAAACATCCCTGAAATATCTCTGAAACATCCCTGAAACAACCCTGAAACATCCCTCAAAAGATCCATGAAACATCCCTGAAAACATCCCTGAAACATCCCTGAAACATCCCTGAAAACATCCCTGAAAACATCCCTGAAACATCCCTGAAACATCCCTGAAACATCCCTGAAAACATCCCTGAAACATCCCTGAAACATCCCTGAAAACATCCCTGAAACATGAAACATCCCTGAAACATGAAACATCCCTGAAACATCCCTGAAACATGAAACATCCCTGAAACATCCCTGAAACATCCCTGAAATATCCCTGAAAACATCCCTGAAAACATCCCTGAAACATCCCTGAAAACATCCCTGAAACATCCCTGAAACATCCCTGAAACATCCCTGAAACATCCCTGAAAACATCCCTGAAACATCCCTGAAACATCCCTGAAACATCCCTGAAAACATCCCTGAAACATCCCTGAAACATCCCTGAAACATCCCTGAAACATCCCTGAAATATCCCTGAAAAATCCCTGAAAACATCCCTGAAACATCCCTGAAACATCCCTGAAAACATCCCTGAAACATCCCTGAAACATCCCTGAAACATCCCTGAAACATCCCTGAAATATCCCTGAAAAATCCCTGAAAACATCCCTGAAACATCCCTGAAACATCCCTGAAAACATCCCTGAAAACATCCCTGTAACATCCCTGAAACATCCCTGAAACATCCCTGAAACATCCCTGAAACATCCCTGAAACATCCCTGAAACATCCCTGAAAACATCTCTGAAATATCCCTGAAACATGAAACATCCCTGAAACATCCCTGAAACATCCCTGAAAACATCCCTGAAACATCTCTGAAATATCCCTGAAACATCCCTGAAACATCCCTGAAACATCCTGAAACATCCCTGAAAACATCCTGAAACATCCCTGAAACATCCCTGAAACATCCCTGAAAACATCCCTGAAACATCCCTGAAAACATCCTGAAACATCCCTGAAACATCCCTGAAACATCCCTGAAACATCCCTGAAACATCCCTGAAACATCCCTGAAAACATCCCTGAAACATGAAACATCCCTGAAAAAATCCTGAAACATCCCTGAAAACATCCCTGAAACATGAAACATCCCTGAAACATCCCTGAAAACATCCCTGAAACATGAAACATCCCTGAAACATCCCTGAAACATCCCTGAAACATCCCTGAAAACATCCCTGAAACATCCCTGAAACATCCCTGAAACATCCATGAAACATGAAACATCCCTGAAAACATCCCTGAAACATCCCTAAAACATCCCTGAAAACATCCCTGAAAACATCCCTGAAAACATCCCTGAAAACATCCCTGAAACATCCCTGAAACATCCCTGAAACATCCCTGAAACATGAAACATCCCTGAAAACATCCCTGAAACATGAAACATCCCTGAAACATCCCTGAAACATCCACATCCCTGAAACATCCCTGAAACATCCCTGAAACATCCCTGAAAACATCCCTGAAACATCCCTGAAACATCCCTGAAACATCCCTGAAACATCCCTGAAACATCCCTGTAACATCCCTGAAACATCCCTGAAACATCCCTGAAACATCCCTGAAAACATCCCTGAAAACATCCCTGAAACATCCCTGAAACATCCCTGAAACATCCCTGAAACATCCCTGAAAACATCCCTGAAACATCCCTGAAACATCCCTGAAACATCCCTGAAACATCCATGAAACATGAAACATCCCTGAAAACATCCCTGAAACATCCCTAAAACATCCCTGAAACATCTGAAACATCCCTGAAATATCTGAAACATCCCTGAAAACATCCCTGAAACATGAAACATCCCTGAAAACATCCCTGAAACATCCCTGAAACATCCCTGAAAACATCCCTGAAAACATCCCTGAAACATGAAACATCCCTGAAAACATCCCTGAAACATGAAACATCCCTGAAACATCCCTGAAACATCCACATCCCTGAAACATTCCTGAAACATCCCTGAAACATTCCTGAAACATCCCTGAAACATCCCTGAAACATCCCTGAAACATCCCTGAAACATCCCTGAAACATCCCTGAAACATCCCTGAAACATTCCTGAAACATCCCTGAAACATCCCTGAAACATTCCTGAAACATCCCTGAAACATCCCTGAAACATCCACATCCCTGAAACATTCCTGAAACATCCCTGAAACATTCCTGAAACATCCCTGAAACATCCCTGAAACATCCCTGAAACATCCCTGAAACATCCCTGAAACATCCCTGAAACATCCCTGAAACATCCCTGAAACATGAAACATCCCTGAAACATCCCTGAAACATCCCTGAAACATCCCTGAAACATGAAACATCCCTGAAACATCCCTGAAACATCCCTGAAACATCCCTGAAACATCCCTGAAATATCCCTGAAACATCCCTGAAACATCCCTGAAACATGAAACATCCCTGAAAACATCCCTGAAAACATCCCTGAAACATCCCTGAAACATCCCTGAAAACATCCCTGAAACATCCCTGAAACATTCCTGAAACATCCCTGAAACATCCCAGCAGGAATCCAGAGCAGATTCTGGTCCATAAGGATAAATAAAGCTGATAAATAAAGCTGATAAATAAAGCTGAAATGATGAAGATCAGCTGGAACATCAACTCACTTTATTCCGGGAAACAGCGCGATGTTTTCAGCGATGAAAGAGCAAGTTTGTCACGTTTATGTCATTTAAAACACCGACACATTTATTTAAACTATTAGGAACATTTACTCCCGGAATAGAGAACCGACCGGCAGCGTTTATTCTCTTCCCTGAAAACATCCCTGAAACATCCCTGAAACATCCCTGAAACATCCCTGAAACATCCCTGAAACATCCCTGAAACATCCCTGAAACATCCCTGAAACATCCCTGAAACATGAAACATCCCTGAAACATCCACATCCCTGAAACATCCCTGAAACATCCCTGAAACATGAAACATCCCTGAAACATCCACATCCATGAAACATCCCTGAAACATTCCTGAAACATCCCTGAAACATCCCTGAAACATCCCTGAAACATCCCTGAAACATCCCTGAAACATGAAACATCCCTGAAACATCCCTGAAACATCCCTGAAACATCCCTGAAACATCCCTGAAAACATCCCTGAAACATCCCTGAAACATCCCTGAATCATCCCTGAAACATCCCTGAAACATCCCTGAAACATGAAAACATCCCTGAAACATCCCTGAAACATCCCTGAAACATGAAACATCCCTGAAACATCTCTGAAACATCCCTGAAAACATCCCTGAAAACATCTCTGAAACATCCCTGAAACATCCCTGAAACATCCCTGAAACATCCCTGTAACATCCCTGAAAACATCCCTGA
>NW_026906399.1:0-5000 GCF_033807715.1 Cololabis saira | reverse complement strand
CCAGACCAGTATAGTCCAGACCAGTATAGACCAGTATAGACCAGACCAGTATAGACCAGTATAGACCAGTATAGACCAGACCAGTATAGACCAGTATAGACCAGTATAGACCAGTATAGACCAGTATAGACCAGACCAGTATAGACCAGTATAGACCAGTATAGACCAGTATAGACCAGACCAGTATAGACCAGTATAGACCAGTATAGACCAGTATAGACCAGACCAGTATAGACCAGTATAGACCAGTATAGACCAGTATAGACAGTATAGACCAGTATAGACCAGTATAGACCAGACCAGTATAGTCCAGACCAGTATAGACCCAGTATAGACCAGTATAGACCAGTATAGACCAGTATAGACCAGTATAGACCAGTATAGACCAGTATAGACCAGTATAGACCAGTATAGACCAGTATAGACCAGTATAGACCAGACCAGTATAGACCAGTATAGACCAGTATAGACCAATATAGACCAGTATAGACCAGTATAGACCAGACCAGTATAGACCAGTATAGACCAGTATAGACCAGTATAGACCAGTATAGACCAGACCAGTATAGACCAGTATAGACCAGTATAGACCAGTATAGACCAGACCAGTATAGACCAGTATAGACCAGTATAGCCAGTATAGACCAGTATAGACCAGTATAGACCAGTATAGACCAGTATAGACCAATATAGACCAGTATAGACAGTATAGACCAGACCAGTATAGACCAGTATAGACCAGTATAGACCAGTATAGACCAGTATAGACCAGTATAGACCAGTATAGACCAGTATAGACCAGACCAGTATAGACCAGTATAGACCAGACCAGTATAGACCAGTATAGACCAGTATAGACCAGTATAGACCAGACAGTATAGACCAGTATAGACCAGTATAGACCAGTATAGACCAGTATAGACCAGTATAGACCAGTATAGACCAGACAGTATAGACCAGTATAGACCAGTATAGACCAGTATAGACCATATAGACCAGACCAGTATAGACCAGTATAGACAGACCAGTATAGACCAGTATAGACCAGTATAGACCAGTATAGACCAGACCAGTATAGACCAGTATAGACCAGTACAGACCAGTATAGACCAGTATAGACCAGACCAGTATAGACCAGTATAGACCAGTAACAGTATAGACCAGTATAGACCAGTATAGACCAGTATAGACCAGTATAGACCAGTATAGACCAGACCAGTATAGACCAGTATAGACCAGACCAGTATAGACCAGTATAGACCAGTATAGACCAGTATAGACCAGTACAGACCAGTATAGACCAGTATAGACCAGACCAGTATAGACCAGTATAGACCAGTATAGACCAGTATAGACCAGTATAGACCAGTATAGACCAGACCAGTATAGACCAGTATAGACCAGTATAGACCAGTATAGACCAGACAGTATAGACCAGTATAGACCAGTATAGACCAGTATAGACCAGTATAGACCAGACCAGTATAGACCAGTATAGACCAGTATAGACCAGACCAGTATAGACCAGTATAGACCAGTATAGACCAGACCAGTATAGACCAGTATAGACCAGTATAGACCAGTATAGACCAGTATAGACCAGTATAGACCAGACCAGTATAGACCAGTATAGACCAGTATAGACCAGTATAGACCAGTATAGACCAGTATAGACCAGTACAGACCAGTATAGACCAGACCAGTATAGACCAGTATAGACCAGTATAGACCAGTATAGACCAGTATAGACCAGTATAGACCAGTATAGACCAGACCAGTATAGACCAGTATAGACCAGTATAGACCAGTATAGACCAGTATAGACCAGTACAGACCAGTATAGACCAGTATAGACCAGACCAGTATAGACCAGTATAGACCAGTATAGACCAGTATAGACCAGTATAGACCAGTATACTATAGACCAGTATAGACCAGTATAGACCAGTATAGACCAGTATAGACCAGTATAGACCAGACCAGTATAGACCAGTATAGACCAGTATAGACCAGTATAGACCAGACCAGTATAGACCAGTATAGACCAGTATAGACCAGTATAGACCAGTATAGACCAGTATAGACCAGTATAGACCAGTATAGACCAGTATAGACCAGACCAGTATAGACCAGTATAGACCAGTATAGACCAGTATAGAACCAGTATAGACCAGTATAGACCAGACCAGTATAGACCAGTATAGACCAGTATAGACCAGTATAGACCAGTATAGACCAGTATAGACCAGTATAGACCAGTATAGACCAGTATAGACAGACCAGTATAGACCAGTATAGACCAGTATAGACCAGTATAGACCAGTATAGACCAGTATAGACCAGACCAGTATAGACCAGTATAGACCAGTATTAGACCAGTATAGACCAGACCAGTATAGACCAGTATAGACCAGTATAGACCAGTATAGACCAGACCAGTATAGACCAGTATAGACCAGTATAGACCAGTATAGACCAGTATAGACCAGACCAGTATAGACCAGTATAGACAGACCAGTATAGACCAGTATAGACCAGTATAGACCAGTATAGACCAGTATAGACCAGTATAGACCAGACCAGTATAGACCAGTATAGACCAGTATAGACCAGTATAGACCAGAAGACAGACCAGTATAGACCAGTACAGACCAGTATAGACCAGTATAGACCAGTATAGACCAGTATAGACCAGACCAGTATAGACCAGTATAGACCAGACCAGTATAGACCAGTATAGACCAGTATAGACCAGTATAGACCAGTATAGACCAGTATAGACCAGTATAGACCAGTATAGACCAGACCAGTATAGACCAGTATAGAGACAGACCAGTATAGACCAGTATAGACCATTATAGACCAGTATAGACCAGTATAGACCAGTATAGACCAGTATAGACCAGTATAGACCAGTATAGACCAGTATAGACCAGTATAGACCAGTATAGACCAGTATAGACCAGTATAGACCAGTATAGACCAGACCAGTATAGACCAGTATAGACCAGACCAGTATAGACCAGTATAGACCAGTATAGACCAGTATAGACCAGTATAGACCAGTATAGACCAGTATAGACCAGTATAGACCAGTATAGACCAGTATAGACCCAGTATAGACCAGTATAGACCAGTATAGACCAGTATAGACCAGTATAGACCAGACCAGTATAGACCAGTATAGACCAGTATAGACCAGTATAGACCAGTATAGACCAGTATAGACCAGACCAGTATAGACCAGTATAGACCAGTATAGACCAGACAGTATAGACCAGTATAGACCAGTATAGACCAGTATAGACCAGTATAGACCAGTATAGACCAGTATAGACCAGTATAGACCAGTATAGACCAGACCAGTATAGACCAGTATAGACCAGACCAGTATAGACCAGTATAGACCAGTATAGACCAGTATAGACCAGTATAGACCAGTACAGTATAGACCAGTATAGACCAGTATAGACCAGTATAGACCAGTATAGACCAGACAGTATAGACCAGTATAGACCAGTATAGACCAGTATAGACCAGTATAGACCAGTATAGACCAGTATAGACCAGACCAGTATAGACCAGTATAGACCAGACCAGTATAGACCAGTATAGACCAGTATAGACCAGTATAGACCAGTATAGACCAGTATAGACCAGTATAGACCCAGTATAGACCAGTATAGACCAGTATAGACCAGTATAGACCAGTATAGACCAGTATAGACCAGTATAGACCAGACCAGTATAGACCAGTATAGACCAGTATAGACAGTATAGACCAGTATAGACCAGTATAGACCAGTATAGACCAGTATAGACCAGTATAGACCAGTATAGACCAGTATAGACCAGTATAGACCAGTATAGACCAGTATAGACCAGTATAGACCAGTATAGACCAGACCAGTATAGACCAGTATAGACCAGTATAGACCAGTATAGACCAGTATAGACCAGTATAGACCAGACCAGTATAGACCAGTATAGACCAGTATAGACCAGACAGTATAGACCAGTATAGACCAGTATAGACCAGTACAGACCAGTATAGACCAGACCAGTATAGACCAGTATAGACCAGTATAGACCAGTATAGACCAGTATAGACCAGTATAGACCAGACCAGTATAGACCAGTATAGACCAGTATAGACCAGTATAGACCAGTATAGACCAGTATAGACCAGTATAGACCAGACCAGTATAGACCAGTATAGACCAGTATAGACCAGTATAGACCAGTATAGACCAGTATAGACCAGTATAGACCAGTATAGACCAGTATAGACCAGTATAGACCAGTATAGACCAGTATAGACCAGTATAGACCAGACAGTATAGACCAGTATAGACCAGTATAGACCAGTATAGACCAGTATAGACCAGACCAGTATAGACCAGTATAGACCAGTATAGACCAGTATAGACCAGTATAGACCAGTATAGACCAGTATAGACCCAGTATAGACCAGTATAGACCAGTATAGACCAGTATAGACCAGACCAGTATAGACCAGTATAGACCAGACCAGTATAGACCAGTATAGACCAGACCAGACCAGTATAGACCAGTATAGACCAGTATAGACCAGTATAGACCAGTATCCAGACCAGTATAGACCAGACCAGTATAGACCAGTATAGACCAGACCAGTATAGACCAGTATAGACCCAGTATAGACCAGTATAGACCAGACCCAGGTATAGACCAGTATAGACCAGTATAGACCAGTATAGACCAGTATAGACCAGTATAGACCAGACCAGTATAGACCAGTATAGACCAGACCAGTATAGACCAGTAAGACCAGTGACAGTTAGACCAGTATAGACCAGTAGTAGACCAGTATAGACCAGTATAGACCAGTATAGACCCAGTAATAGACCAGTATAGACCAAGACAGAACCAGTATAGACCAGTATAGACCAGTATAGACCAGTAGACCAGTAGACCAGTATAAGACCAGTATAGACCAGTATAGACCAGTATAGACCAGA
>NW_026906398.1:0-31841 GCF_033807715.1 Cololabis saira | reverse complement strand
GCTCTGCCTCCATCTTGTGGGCAAAAAAAGAAACTTCTCCAGGGCAGACAACACTGCAATTTCCCCCCTCTTTTCTGCTGATATTTTCAATTCTGGTGGAGTAAAGCCAGTCAAAAAATATGCAAAAGGAGGGGCCCATCATTTCTACGTCATTTTGATCATTTTTAGATTTTTAAATGTCATTTTAGACAAGTTGGAGGCATTTTAATGCAGTATTTCTGCTGCATTTTAACCCTGGCTGAAGTGCAATTTTCTCCTCTTTTCTTTCATTTTGCTGAAGTAAAGCCAGGAAAAACATGTGCAAAAGGCAGGCCGCATCATTGCTAAACCAGTTTGATCATTTTTAGATTTTTAGATTGTGATTTTAGACAAGTTTGAGTAATTTTAATGCGGCATTTCGGCTGCTGTTTTTGGCTGAGTCTGGAGTGAGATTTTCCCTTCTTTTCTTCTCATGTTTCTAATTTGGCTGAAGCAAATGAAGGAAAAAAATGCTCAAAAGACAAAGCCCATTTTTGTGAAGGAATTGTGTTTATTTTCAGATTTTTAAACTTTATTTCAGAGCAGTTGGAGACATTTTAATGCTGTCATTCTGCCTTTTAGGCGAATGTGCAGTACCTCATTTTGTCCACAGCACGGCGCAGTGATGCTGTCCCGGTAATGGGTGGGGGGGGGGGGGGGGACCTGTGTTTCAGGTTCAAAATAACTGTTTCTTGCTGAGAAACAGCCAAAAAGCGGATTTCTGTGATAACACTGTTTTACCTTCTGATTTTTTAAGGCAAGCTATGGAAAACGTCAGAAAATTGAAGGAGAGAGTCTATATAGTTGATTTGAGTGACTAATTTCATTATTGGACTCACCAAACCACTTACCTGTGTTTCAGGTTGAAAATGACTGTTTCTGGCTGAGATAAAAGCGGATTTTTGTGAAAACACTGTTCTATTTCGTCCCTACTGACCGCCAGGCGGTGCTGTAAGCACTGGATATCTCCCCTCGCGCATGCGCATGTCGAGTACAATACCAACAATGTCACGTCACCCGTGACCCCTGCATGACCCCCGGAAGGGGTATATCTTCCGGGGTCAAGCATGGGATCGGCTCCTCATTCTTCTCGCATCGCGCTGAAGTACAGGACGGAAATAGAAGGCTGGTTAAAAGCTTCTTCCTTTCCTCCCTACAACCGCCGGCCTCTGTGCAGCTTCGTGCCGTAAGGTAGGAGTAACGATCTCTGTCGTCCTCCGAGAGGCTGTGGCCACGCGGTATTTATTGGTGTTCGTTGCGGCGGCGGCGGCGTCTCCCCGCCCCGCCCCCCTGGGCCAGCTGGCAGAAGGTAAGCTGTAGGCTGCGCCCGACACCTGAATATTATTCTGTGCAGTTATTTTTTCTGCAAAAAAAGAAAAAAAAAAAAAAGACAGAAAAGGATTATTATTTATTTTTTTTTTCTAAAAAAAAAAAAAAAACAACACCTTTTTTTGTCCTTCTTACAGCCGTGGTGAAGGCCACGCCCCTCTCCCACCGGCACACTTGTGGTGACGGCAGCGTTTCGCTCCCTCTCCCACTTTATTAAAGTGACAACATTATTTTTTTCCTTGCAGATTATTTTTTCTTTAAAAAAAATAATAATATAAGAAAGGAAAAGAACAGCGCCTTTTTGCCTGTTTTGCGGCCGTGGTGACGGCAGCGTTTCCGCTCCCTCTCCCACCGGCTCGTTCAGGGTGACGGCAGCATTTGCTCCCTCTCCCACTTACTGATGTGATATTGTTATTTTTCCTTGCAGTTATTTTTAATTTTTTTCTTGAAAAAAAAAAAAAAAAAAGGGAAAAGAAACAAGAGAGGATTGTTCTCTTCTTTTTGAGTAAAGACGCCTTTTTTGCCTTTTCTCATAGCCGTGGTGACGGCAGCGTGGCCCTCCCCTCTCCCGCCGGCATATTGGCGGTGACGGCAGCGTGCTCGCTGTGGTGACGGCAGCGTTTCCGCTCCCCTCTCCCACTGACACACCCATATTGACGATAGCGTGGCTGCTCCCCTCTCCCACCTGCATATCGGTGGTGACGGCAGCGTGCTCGCTGTGGTGACGGCAGCGTTTCCGCTCCCCTCTCCCACTGACACACCCGTATTGACGGTAGCGTGGCTGCTCCCCTCTCCCACCTGCATATCGGTGGTGACGGCAGCGTGCTCGCTGTGGTGACGGCAGCGTTTCCGCTCCCCTCTCCCACTGACACATCCGTGCTGACGGTAGCGTGGCCCTCCCCTCTCCCGCCTTCATATTGGTGGTGACGGCAGCGTGCTCGCTGTGGTGACGGCAGCGTTTCCGCTCCCCTCTCCCACCGACACCTACGTGGTGACTGCAGCGCGTCCGCTCCCCTCTCCCACCGGCACATCCGTGGTGACGGCAGCGTGACCGCTCCCACCGACACATTCGTGTGGACGGCAGCGTGTCCGCTCCTCTCTCCTGCCAGCACATCCGTGGTGACGGCAGCGTGTCCGCTCCCTCTCCCACCGGTCCCTGTGATGGAGCGCTCATGCCCAGGGTGCATGGCCTCCCTGGATCCTGCGGTTGACCAGGACCTCTGCGTGTCATGCCTGGGCCCTGAGCAGCCGGGGCCGTCGGCCAGCCTCCCCTCATCCCAGCCGGGGTCTTCGCTGAAGCGATCGGCGAAGAGAGTGGTGGGGGCCCCCAAACGACGGCGGATGACGAGCCAGCTCTCCTCGAAGGTAGATCGCTTGGCTGCCGACATGGAGCAGATGAAGGCGCTCCTCCTCAATCTGCAACCTGGTACTGGCCAGGTGGAACCTGCCGTGCCAGAGTTTGCTCTGGGGTCGCCACCGCCGCTGCCAGAGGACGCAATCTCCATTGCAGCCTCGGCGAGCCAGTTCAACGTGTCATCAGGGGACCCGGCCTCACAGCGCTCGGGGTTCTCCTCGCACTCATCTGCCCAGAGCTCTCGGGAGGGGACGGTTTGTTCCTCCGTGCAGAGCATTATCCGCACTGCCCTGGCACACTTGCAGCTGGATGCACCGCGTGCGGAGGTGGCCTCTAGCGCCTTCCACAGGCGCAATCCTTCTCCGGTGGAATTCACCATTCCGCCTTCGTCGGATTTTTTGAGGGAGCTGCACTCATGCTGGAGAGATGTCACAGCCCTCTCCAGGCTAACAGCTGATGACCGTGCTCTGACGGCGATGGAGGACGCTGCAGTGGCTGGTCTCCACCACATGCCCCCCATCGAGCCCTCCATTGCAGCACTGATAGTGGCTCCTGATGAGGCTCTGAAGCCAGATCCCAAGTGCCCCTCTACCCAGTGTAGGGTTACTGATGGGCATATTTGTAGGGCTTATGAAACAGCGGCGCGCATCGGCCGGCTGGGGAACACCCTTTCTCATCTGCTACTGGCCCTGTCCACCTCCCTGCAGGATGCACAGGTGGATGATTCCACACGGGACTTGTGTGATGTGTCCCTACAGGCTTTTGCCTCCCAGACGAGGGAACTGGGGCGGCTGATGTCCACCCTGGTGCACACGCGCCGTCATGTCTGGCTGGCGCAGTCACCCCTGACAGAGACTGCTCGTAGGGTTCTTCGTCAGGCACCGGCAGAACCGGGGGAGCTGTTTGGGGCAACTGCCCTGGAAGCTCTGAACCGCACCGCCCTGGCCGATGAGACCAGGCAGCGACTGGTGCACCTTCACAGGAGGGCGCCCGCTTCCAGTACACCGAGGGGCCCTTCGTCCGCCCCTGGACGTCGCCCCCAGCCTCCTGCCCGCAGGAGCCAGCGCAGCTCCCAACGGCCCGTTGGACAGCCTGCCGGGGGGTTTCGCCCCCCTGTGCGCGGACCGCCCCAGCAGCGTCGGGGTGTTGGCCTCGACCATCGCCCCCCCGGCACGTCCAGAGGCCGGGGGAGACGGCGCTAGGGCCACGGGGCCGGTCGTCGGCTGCTTTTCCCGGCAGCAGCTCAGTCACTGGGCTGCCTGCTCGTCGGACCCCTGGGTAATTTCCACCTTAACCCACGGGTACGTACTGCAGTTCCGACACCGGCCCCCTACCTCCGGCCGGGTCAAGATGACCGTCATCAGAGACCCGGCGAACATTCTGGCTCTGACTCAGGAGTTGTCCGTCCTGCTGGTCAAGGGCGCCATTGTGCCGGTAGACCCCCTGCTGCAGCCCCAGGGGTTCTACTCAACCTACTTTCTCGTCAGCAAGAAAGACGGCGGCCTTCGTCCCATCTTGGACCTGAGAGGCCTCAACGGGTACATGAAGGCCCTGCCCTTCCGGATGCTGACCACAGCAGATGTTCTGCGTGCGGTCGGTCAGGGGGAGTGGTTTACGACGGTAGATCTACAGGACGCTTACTTTCACGTGCCGATTGCGGCACAGCACCAGCGGTTCCTGAGGTTCGCCTATCAGGACCGCCATTACCAGTTCAGGGTGCTCCCGTTCGGGCTCTCCCTGTCCCCAAGAGTTTTCACCAGGTGCGTGGCGGCAGCCCTCGCTCCCCTGCAGGCACAGGGTATGAAGGTTCTGCCGTACCTGGACGACTGGCTGATATGCGCGCCGTCCCGAGAACAAGTGGTGGCAGACACGGCCCTCCTTTTGTCGCATGTGGCCAAACTAGGGCTCACAGTGAACAGAGGGAAGAGCTGTCTGGCTCCCTCCCAGCGAGTCGCCTACTTAGGATTGGTACTCGACTCGGTGACCATGAGGGCCTGTCTCTCACCGCGGCGTGTGAGCGACATCCTGCGGCTCCTCCCCCGATTCAGGAGGGGCAGACGGCTGCCTTACCTCCAGTTCCTGCAGCTTTTGGGCAGATTAACAGCCGCCTCGGCTGTTGTGCCTTTGGGCCTGCTGAGGCTACGCCCCCTGCAGATGTGGCTGAACAGCCTTCGCCTGGATGCCGAAAGGCACAGGCACAGGCTAGTCAGGGTGTCGCGGGTGTGTGTCCATGCCCTGGCACCCTGGAAAGACGGGGCATTCCTGCTGGGGGGTGTGCCCTTGGGCACTATCACCTCCTTCCGGGAGACTGTCACCGCAGATGCCTCCCTCTCGGGGTGGGGTGCTGTTTGGCGCGGCAGGCCTGCCCAAGGGCAGTGGTCTGCGCGGGACCGCACACGCCACATCAATGTGCTGGAGCTCCGTGCTGTACACCGAGCACTCGAGCACTTTTTACCTCACCTATGGGGGAGGCACGTACTGGTTCGGTCGGACAATGTGTCCACTGTCTCCCAGATCAACCACCAGGGGGGCACCGGGTCTGCACAGCTGCTGCAGGTGTCCCGGGGCCTTCTGACGTGGGCCGCTCCTCGCCTCCTCAGCCTGCGGGCGATATACCTGCCAGGGGTCAGGAATCAGGTGGCAGACTTCCTGTCCCGACACAAGCCTCCCCCAGGAGAGTGGCGGCTTCATCCGGAGGTAGTGGGGATGATTTGGGTCCTCTTCGGCAGAGCGGTGGTGGACCTCTTCGCCTCGGGCGTCTCGGCTCACTGCCCCCTCTGGTTCTCCTGGACAGAGGAGACCAGTCCTCTGGGTCAGGATGCCCTAGGGCACGAGTGGCCCGACGGGCTCCTGTACGCGTTCCCCCCACTACCTTTAATCCTTCCGACGTTGCAGAGGGTCCTCCAGAGAGGTCGCAGGCTCCTCTTGGTGGCCCCCTTCTGGCCGGGGAGACCGTGGTTCCCACTACTCCGGAGGCTCTGCTGCGGCACGCCATGGCGCCTACCCGACCGGAGGGACCTTCTGTCCCAGCTGGGGGGTCGGATTTGGCATCCCGACCCCCGTCGCCTTCAACTCTGGGTCTGGCCACTGCAGGGCCCGACCCGTTAGTGTCAAGCTGTACTGAGCCCGTCAGGGCTACCATCTTGAACGCTCGTGCGCCCTCCACCCGCCTCCAGTATGAGTGCAAGTGGAGGAGATTCTCTGCCTGGTGTGCGGACAGGGCAGAGGATCCTATGCTTTGCCCTGTGGCCACGATCCTGGAGTTCCTTCAGTCCCTCCTGGATGATGGCCGTGCTCAGTCCACCTTACGGGTGTACGTGGCGGCCATTTCGTCACGACATGCCCTGGTCGAGAATGCCACCGTGGGGTGCCACCGGCTGGTTTCTCTCTTTCTTAGGGGGGCTCTGAGGCTGCGCCCCCCGAGGACCCCAAGGGCCCCGGTGTGGGACCTGTCTATGGTACTAGGTGCCCTCTCTTCTCCACCTTTTGAGCCCTTGGCCCAGGTGGACCTGAAGTGTCTTTCTATGAAGACGGCTTTTCTCCTCGCTATGACGTCAGCAAAGCGAGTCAGTGAGTTACATGCCCTGTCAGTCAGCGGGTACTGCCTGAGGTGGAACCCGGATGGCTCAGGGGTTACGTTGTGGCCGAACGTGGCGTTCCTGCCCAAGGTCCTGCCACGCGATCATGCTAATCGGCCTATCCAGCTTGCCCGGTTCGACCCCGAGCCTGCGGAGGGTGGGCCAAGCCCTTTGTGCCCCGTACGGGCCCTTACTGCTTATGTTGCTGCCACCGCGCCTGTGCGACGGTCGGAGCAGCTTTTTATCTGTCATGGTGGCCCTAACAGGGGGCGCGCTATTTCTAGACAGCGCCTGTCCCACTGGGTGGTGGACACCATCGAGCACGCCTACAGGGCCAGTGGCCGCCCCTTACCAGTGGGGGTGAGGTGCCACTCGACCAGAAGCGTCGCAGCTTCTTGGGCTGCCCTGAAGGGGGTGCCTCTGGAGGACATCTGCGCAGCAGCTTCGTGGACGTCGCCAGACACGTTCTCCAGGTTTTACCGGATCAATGTCGCCACTCCCCAACCATTGGGCGTGGTTCTACTCCCGGGTCCTTCTGCCCCTGATCAGTGAGGTATGTGACCGGGATTCTATGTGACATTGTTGGTATTCGTCATCCAGTGCTTACAGCACCGCCTGGCGGTCAGTAGGGACGAAATAGAACGAAAGTTACGCCTGTAACTACGGTTCTATGAGTCCCGGATGACCGCCAGGCCTGCCGGTCACTCCGAATCCTCGTGCTCTCGCGAGAAGATTCTAGGAGCCAATCCCATGCTTGACCCCGGAAGATATACCCCTTCCGGGGGTCATGCAGGGGTCACGGGTGACGTGACATTGTTGGTATTGTACTCGACATGCGCATGTGCGAGGGGAGATATCCAGTGCTTACAGCACCGCCTGGCGGTCATCCGGGACTCATAGAACCGTAGTTACAGGCGTAACTTTCGTTTTACCTTCTGATTTTTTAAGGCAAGCTATTGAAAACGTCAGAAAATTGAAGGAGGGAGTCTATATAGTTGATTTGAGTGACTAATTTCATTATTGGACTCACCAAACAACTTACCTGTGTTTCAGGTTGAAAATGACTGTTTCTGGCTGAGATACAGCTAAAAGCGGATTTTTGTGAAAACACTGTTTTACCTTCTGACTTTTTAAGGCAAGCTATTGAAAACGTCAGAAAATTGAAGGAGGGAGTCTAAATAGTTGATTTGAGTGAGTCCTTTCATTATTGGACTCACCAAACAACTTACCTGTGTTTCAGGTTGAAAATGACTGTTTCTGGGTGAGCTACAGCTAAAAGCGGATTTTTGTGAAAACACTGTTTTACCTTCTGATTTTTTAAGGCAAGCTAGAAAGAGTGACTCCTTTCATTAATGGACTCACCAAACCACTTAGAAAGTTTTCAAAGTTCCAACTGAGTGCAGCTAAATTCATCTGTGGAGCTCTGCCTCCATCTTGTGGGCAAAAAAAGAAACTTCTCCAGGGCAGACAACACTACAATTTCCCCCCTCTTTTCTGCTGATATTTTCAATTCTGGTGGAGTAAAGCCAGTCAAAAAATATGCAAAAGGAGGGGCCCATCATTTCTACGTCATTTTGATCATTTTTAGATTTTTAAATGTCATTTTAGACAAGTTGGAGGCATTTTAATGCAGTATTTCTGCTGCTTTTTAACCCTGGCTGAAGTGCAATTTTCTCCTCTTTTCTTTCATTTTGCTGAAGTAAAGCCAGGAAAAACATGTGCAAAAGGCAGGCCGCATCATTGCTAAACCAGTTTGATCATTTTTAGATTTTTAGATTGTGATTTTAGACAAGTTTGAGTAATTTTAATGCGGCATTTCGGCTGCTGTTTTTGGCTGAGTCTGGAGTGAGATTTTCGCCTCTTTTCTTCTCATGTTTCTAATTTGGCTGAAGCAAATGAAGGCAAAAGATGCTCAAAAGACAAAGTCTATTTTTTGGAGGAATTGTGTTTATTTTCAGATTTTTACACTTTATTCTAGTTTGAGACATTTTAATGCTGTCATTCTGCCTTTTAGGCGAATGTGCAGTACCTCATTTTGTCCACAGCACGGCGCAGTGATGCACTCCCGGTAATGGGTGAGGGGGGGGGGGGGGGGGAGACCTGTGTTTCAGGTTCAAAATAACTGTTTCTTGCTGAGAAACAGCCAAAAAGCGGATTTCTGTTATAACACTGTTTTACCTTCTGATTTTTTAAGGCAAGCTATGGAAAACGTCAGAAAATTGAAGGAGAGAGTCTATATAGTTGATTTGAGTGACTAATTTCATTATTGGACTCACCAAACCACTTACCTGTGTTTCAGGTTGAAAATGACTGTTTCTGGCTGAGATAAAAGCGGATTTTTGTGAAAACACTGTTTTACCTTCTGATTTTTTAAGGCAAGCTATTGAAAACGTCACAAAATTGAAGGAGGGAGTCTATATAGTTGATTTGAGTGACTCCTTTCATTATTGGACTCACCAAACAACTTACCTGTGTTTCAGGTTGAAAATGACTGTTTCTGGCTGAGCTACAGCTAAAAGCGGATTTTTGTGAAAACACTGTTTTACCCTCTGATTTTTTAAGGCAAGCTATTGAAAGAGTGACTCCTTTCATTAATGGACTCACCAAACCACTTAGAAAGTTTTCAAAGTTCCAACTGAGTGCAGCTAAATTCATCTGTGGAGCTCTGCCTCCATCTTGTGGGCACAAAAAGAAACTTCTCCAGGGCAGACAACACTGCAATTTTCCCCCTCTTTTCTGCTGATATCTTCAATTCTGGTGGAGTAAAGCCAGTCAAAAAATATGCAAAAGGAGGGGCCCATCACTTCTACGTCATTTTGATCATTTTTAGATTTTTAAATGTCATTTTAGACAAGTTGGAGGCATTTTAATGCAGTATTTCTGCTGCTTTTTAACCCTGGCTGAAGTGCAATTTTCTCCTCTTTTCTTTCATTTTGCTGAAGTAAAGCCAGGAAAAACACGTGCAAAAGGCAGGCCGCATCATTGCTAAGCCATTTTGATCATTTTTAGATTTTTAGATTGTGATTCTAGACAAGTTTGAGTAATTTTAATGCGGCATTTCGGCTGCTGTTTTTGGCTGAGTCTGGAGTGAGATTTTCGCCTCTTTTCTTCTCATGTTTCTAATTTGGCTGAAGCAAATGAAGGCAAAAGATGCTCAAAAGACAAAGTCCATTTTTGTGAAGGAATTGTGTTTATTTTCAGATTTTTACACTTTATTCTAGTTTGAGACATTTTAATGCTGTCATTCTGCCTTTTAGGCGAATGTGCAGTACCTCATTTTGTCCACAGCACGGCGCAGTGATGCACTCCCGGTAATGGGTGAGGGGGGGGGGGGGGGGAGACCTGTGTTTCAGGTTCAAAATAACTGTTTCTTGCTGAGAAACAGCCAAAAAGCGGATTTCTGTTATAACACTGTTTTACCTTCTGATTTTTTAAGGCAAGCTATGGAAAACGTCAGAAAATTGAAGGAGAGAGTCTATATAGTTGATTTGAGTGACTAATTTCATTATTGGACTCACCAAACCACTTACCTGTGTTTCAGGTTGAAAATGACTGTTTCTGGCTGAGATAAAAGCGGATTTTTGTGAAAACACTGTTTTACCTTCTGATTTTTTAAGGCAAGCTATTGAAAACGTCACAAAATTGAAGGAGGGAGTCTATATAGTTGATTTGAGTGACTCCTTTCATTATTGGACTCACCAAACAACTTACCTGTGTTTCAGGTTGAAAATGACTGTTTCTGGCTGAGCTACAGCTAAAAGCGGATTTTTGTGAAAACACTGTTTTACCCTCTGATTTTTTAAGGCAAGCTATTGAAAGAGTGACTCCTTTCATTAATGGACTCACCAAACCACTTAGAAAGTTTTCAAAGTTCCAACTGAGTGCAGCTAAATTCATCTGTGGAGCTCTGCCTCCATCTTGTGGGCACAAAAAGAAACTTCTCCAGGGCAGACAACACTGCAATTTCCCCCCTCTTTTCTGCTGATATCTTCAATTCTGGTGGAGTAAAGCCAGTCAAAAAATATGCAAAAGGAGGGGCCCATCACTTCTACGTCATTTTGATCATTTTTAGATTTTTAAATGTCATTTTAGACAAGTTGGAGGCATTTTAATGCAGTATTTCTGCTGCTTTTTAACCCTGGCTGAAGTGCAATTTTCTCCTCTTTTCTTTCATTTTGCTGAAGTAAAGCCAGGAAAAACACGTGCAAAAGGCAGGCCGCATCATTGCTAAGCCATTTTGATCATTTTTAGATTTTTAGATTGTGATTCTAGACAAGTTTGAGTAATTTTAATGCGGCATTTCGGCTGCTGTTTTTGGCTGAGTCTGGAGTGAGATTTTCCCCTCTTTTCTTCTCATGTTTCTAATTTGGCTGAAGCAAATGAAGGCAAAAGATGCTCAAAAGACAAAGTCCATTTTTGTGAAGGAATTGTGTTTATTTTCAGATTTTTACACTTTATTCTAGTTGGAGACATTTTAATGCTGTCATTCTGCCTTTTAGGCGAATGTGCAGTACCTCATTTTGTCCAGAGCACGGCGCAGTGATGCACTCCCGGTAATGGGTGGGGGTGGGGGGGGGGGGGGGGGGGGGGGGGGGCTGTGTTTCAGGTTCAAAGTAACTGTTTCTTGCTGAGAAACAGCCAAAAAGCGGATTTCTGTTATAACACTGTTTTACCTTCTGATTTTTTAAGGCAAGCTATTGAAAACGTCAGAAAATTGAAGGAGGGAGTCTATATAGTTGATTTGAGTGACTAATTTCATTATTGGACTCACCAAACCACTTACCTGTGTTTCAGGTTGAAAATGACTGTTTCTGGCTGAGATAAAAGCGGATTTTTGTGAAAACACTGTTTTACCTTCTGATTTTTTAAGGCAAGCTATGGAAAACGTCAGAAAATTGAAGGAGAGAGTCTATATAGTTGATTTGAGTGACTAATCTCATTATTGGACTCACCAAACCACTTACCTTTTCTCTCTTTTGTCCATGTTGCAGCATCCTTTGCCGGACACCGGAACCTGCAGGTGGTCGTGGGTGGCTTGTAGCTTGCATTACGGAGCACAAGTCTTTCCCCGACCCTGCACCCCAACCTGGGACTTGCTGATTGGGCCGGAGCTTCGGGAGCTGCGTGCTGGCCTGCGGCCCCCACCCCCGGTCATCCCGTTGCTGCTTCCACCTGCCTGCGGTCCCCACCCCTGGTCATCCCGTGGCTGCTTCCACCTGCCTGCTGTGCTGTTGCCGTCCCTGACCCACCAGTCTGGCCCTCGGCAGGAGGGTCCCCCCTTATGAGCCTGGTCCTGCTCAAGGTTTCTTCCCTCCTAAAGGGGAGTTTTTCCTTGCCACTGTTTGGCTTAAGGTTTTTCTCCCACTAGGGGAGTTTTTACCTGCCATTGTTTATGTAATAACTGCTCGGGGGTCATGTTCTGGGTGTGGGTCTCTGTAAAGCGTCTAGAGACAACTCTGTTGTATTAGACGCTATATAAATAAAATTGAATTGAATTGAATTGAATTACCTGTGTTTCAGGTTGAAAATGACTGTTTCTGGCTGAGATAAAAGCGGATTTTTGTGAAAACACTGTTTTACCTTCTGATTTTTTAAGGCAAGCTATTGAAAACGTCAGAAAATTGAAGGAGGGAGTCTATATAGTTGATTTGAGTGACTCATTTCATTATTGGACTCACCAAACAACTTACCTGTGTTTCAGGTTGAAAATGACTGTTTCTGGCTGAGATACAGCTAAAAGCGGATTTTTGTGAAAACACTGTTTTACCTTCTGATTTTTTAAGACAAGCTATTGAAAACGTCAGAAAATTGAAGGAGGGAGTTTATATAGTTGATTTGAGTGAATCATTTCATTATTGGACTCACCAAACAACTTACCTGTGTTTCAGGTTGAAAATGACTGTTTCTGGCTGAGATAGCCTACAGCTAAAAGCGGATTTTTGTGAAAACACTGTTTTACCTTCTGATTTTTTAAGACAAGCTATTGAAAGAGTGACTCCTTTCATTAATGGACTCACCAAAACACTTAGAAAGTTTTCAAAGTTCCAACTGAGTGCAGCTAAATTCATCTGTGGAGCTCTGCCTCCATCTTGTGGGCAAAAAAATAAACTTCTCCAGGGCAGACAACACTGCAATTTCCCCCCTCTTTTCTGCTGATATTTTCAATTCTGGTGGAGTAAAGCCAGTCAAAAAATATGCAAAAGGAGGGCCCCATCATTTCTAAGTCATTTTGATCATTTTTAGATTTTTAAATGTCATTTTAGACAAGTTGGGGGCCTTTTAATGCAGTATTTCTGCTGCTTTTAACCCTGGCTGAAGTGCAATTTTCTCCTCTTTTCTTTCATTTTGCTGAAGTAAAGCCAGGAAAAACACGTGCAAAAGGCAGGCTGCATCATTGCTATGCCATTTTGATCATTTTTAGATTTTTAGATTGTGATTTTAGACAAGTTTGAGCAATTTTAATGCGGCACTTCGGCTGCTGTTTTTGGCTGAGTCTGGAGTGAGATTTTCCCCTCTTTTCTTCTCATGTTTCTAATTTGGCTGAAGCAAATGAAGGCAAAAGATGCTCAAAAGACAAAGTCCATTTTTGTGAAGGAATTGTGTTTATTTTCAGATTTTTACACTTTATTCTAGTTGGAGACATTTTAATGCTGTCATTCTGCCTTTTAGGCGAATGTGCAGTACCTCATTTTGTCCACAGCACGGCGCAGTGATGCACTCCCGGTAATGGGTGAGGGGGGGGGGGGGGGGGGGGGGGGGGGGGAGACCTGTGTTTCAGGTTCAAAATAACTGTTTCTTGCTGAGAAACAGCCAAAAAGCGGATTTCTGTTATAACACTGTTTTACCTTCTGATTTTTTAAGGCAAGCTATGGAAAACGTCAGAAAATTGAAGGAGAGAGTCTATATAGTTGATTTGAGTGACTAATTTCATTATTGGACTCACCAAACAACTTACCTGTGCTTCAGGTTGAAAATGACTGTTTCTGGCTGAGATAAAAGCGGATTTTTGAAAAGAAAGTTTTCAAGTTCCAACTGAGTGCAGCTAAATTCATCTGTGGCGCTCTGCCTCCATCTTGTGGGCAAAAAAAGAAACTTCTCCAGGGCAGACAACACTGCAATTTCCCCCCTCTTTTCTGCTGATATTTTCAATTCTGGTGGAGTAAAGCCAGTCAAAAAATATGCAAAAGGAGGGCCCCATCATTTCTAAGTCATTTTGATCATTTTTAGATTTTTAAATGTCATTTTAGACAAGTTGGAGGCATTTTAATGCAGTATTTCTGCTGCTTTTTAACCCTGGCTGAAGTGCAATTTTCTCCTCTTTTCTTTCATTTTGCTGAAGTAAAGCCAGGAAAAACACGTGCAAAAGGCAGGCTGCATCATTGCTAAGCCATTTTGATCATTTTTAGATTTTTAGATTGTGATTTTAGACAAGTTTGAGCAATTTTAATGCGGCATTTCGGCTGATGTTTTTGGCTGAGTCTGGAGTGAGATTTTCCCCTCTTTTCTTCTCATGTTTCTAATTTGGCTGAAGCAAATGAAGGCAAAAAATGCTCAAAAGACAAAGCCCATTTTTGTGAAAACACTGTTTTACCTTCTGATTTTTTAAGGCAAGCTATTGAAAGAGTGACTCCTTTCATTATTGGACTCACCAAACCACTTAGAAAGTTTTCAAAGTTCCAACTGAGTGCAGCTAAATTCATCCGTGGAGCTCTGCCTCCATCTTGTGGGCAAAAAAAGAAACTTCTCCAGGGCAGACAACACTGCAATTTCCCCCCTCTTTTCTGCTGATATTTTCAATTCTAGTGGAGTAAAGCCAGTCAAAAAATATGCAAAAGGAGGGCCCCATCATTTCTAAGTAATTTTGATCATTTTTAGATTTTTAAATGTCATTTTAGACAAGTTGGAGGCATTTTAATGCAGTATTTCTGCTGCTTTTTAACCCTGGCTGAAGTGCAATTTTCTCCTCTTTTCTTTAATTTTGCTGAAATAAAGCCAGGAAAAACACGTGCAAAAGGCAGGCCGCATCATTGCTAAGCCAGTTTGATCATTTTTAGATTTTTAGATTGTGATTTTAGACAAGTTTGAGTAATTTTAATGCGGCATTTCGGCTGCTGTTTTTGGCTGAGTCTGGAGTGAGATTTTCCCTTCTTTTCTTCTCATGTTTCTAATTTGGCTGAAGCAAATGAAGGAAAAAAATGCTCAAAAGACAAAGCCCATTTTTGTGAAGGAATTGTGTTTATTTTCAGATTTTTACACTTTATTTCAGAGCAGTGTGAGACATTTTAATGCTGTCATTCTGCCTTTTAGGCGAATGTGCAGTACCTCATTTTGTCCACGGCACGGCGCAGTGATGCGGTCCCGGTAATGGGTGGGGGGGGGGGGGAGACCTGTGTTTCAGGTTCAAAATAACTGTCTCTCGCTGAGAAACAGCCAAAAAGCGGATTTCTGTGATAACACTGTTTTACCTTCTGATTTTTTAAGGCAAGCTATGGAAAACGTCAGAAAATTGGAGGAGGGAGTCTATATAGTTGATTTGAGTTAATCCTTTCATTGTTGGACTCACCAAACCACTTACCTGTGTTTCAGGTTGAAAATGACTGTTTCTGGCTGAGATAAAAGCGGATTTTTGTGAAAACACTGTTTTACCTTCTGATTTTTTAAGGCAAGCTATTGAAAACGTCAGAAAATTGAAGGAGGGAGTCTATATAGTTGATTTGAGTGACTCATTTCATTATTGGACTCAGCAAACCACTTACCTGTGTTTCAGGTTGAAAATGACTGTTTCTGGCTGAGATAAAAGCGGATTTTTGTGAAAACATTGTTTTACCTTCTGATTTTTTAAGACAAGCTATTGAAAACGTCAGAAAATTGAAGGAAGGAGTCTATATAGTCTATTTGAGTGACTCCTTTCATTATTGGACTCACCAAACCACTTACCTGTGTTTCAGGTTGAAAATGACTGTTTCTGGCTGAGATACAGCTAAAAGCGGATTTTTGTGAAAACACTGTTTTACCTTCTGACTTTTTAAGGCAAGCTATTGAAAACGTCAGAAAATTGAAGGAGGGAGTCTAAATAGTTGATTTGAGTGAGTCCTTTCATTATTGGACTCACCAAACAACTTACCTGTGTTTCAGGTTGAAAATGACTGTTTCTGGGTGAGCTACAGCTAAAAGCGGATTTTTGTGAAAACACTGTTTTACCTTCTGATTTTTTAAGGCAAGCTAGAAAGAGTGACTCCTTTCATTAATGGACTCACCAAACCACTTAGAAAGTTTTCAAAGTTCCAAGTGAGTTCAGCTAAATTCATCTGTGGAGCTCTGCCTCCATCTTGTGGGCAAAAAAAGAAACTTCTCCAGGGCAGACAACACTACAATTTCCCCCCTCTTTTCTGCTGATATTTTCAATTCTGGTGGAGTAAAGCCAGTCAAAAAATATGCAAAAGGAGGGGCCCATCATTTCTAAGTCATTTTGATCATTTTTAGATTTTTAAATGTCATTTTAGACAAGTTGGAGGCATTTTAATGCAGTATTTCTGCTGCTTTTTAACCCTGGCTGAAGTGCAATTTTCTCCTCTTTTCTTTCATTTTGCTGAAGTAAAGCCAGGAAAAACACGTGCAAAAGGCAGGCTGCATCATTGCTAAGCCATTTTGATCATTTTTAGATTTTTAGATTGTGATTTTAGACAAGTTTGAGCAATTTTAATGCGGCATTTCAGCTGCTGTTTTTGGCTGAGTCTGGAGTGAGATTTTCCCCTCTTTTCTTCTCATGTTTCTAATTTGGCTGAAGCAAATGAAGGCAAAAAATGCTCAAAAGACAAAGCCCATTTTTGTGAAAACACTGTTTTACCTTCTGATTTTTTAAGGCAAGCTATTGAAAGAGTGACTCCGTTCATTATTGGACTCACCAAACCACTTAGAAAGTTTTCAAAGTTCCAACTGAGTGCAGCTAAATTCATCCGTGGAGCTCTGCCTCCATCTTGTGGGCAAAAAAAGAAACTTCTCCAGGGCAGACAACACTGCAATTTCCCCCCTCTTTTCTGCTGATATTTTCAATTCTGGTGGAGTAAAGCCAGTCAAAAAATATGAAAAGGAGGGCCCCATAATTTCTAAATCATTTTGATCATTTTTAGATTTTTAAATGTCATTTTAGACAAGTTGGAGGCATTTTAATGCAGTATTTCTGCTGCTTTTTAACCCTGGCTGAAGTTCAATTTTCTCCTCTTTTCTTTCATTTTGCTGAAGTAAAGCCAGGAAAAACACGTGCAAAAGGCAGGCCGCATCATTGCTAAGCCATTTTGATCATTTTTAGATTTTTAGATTGTGATTTTAGACAAGTTTGAGGAATTTTAATGCGGCATTTCGGCTGCTGTTTTTGGCTGAGTCTGGAGTGAGATTTTCCCCTCTTTTCTTCTCATGTTTCTAATTTGGCTGAAGCAAATGAAGGCAAAAGATCCTCAAAAGACAAAGTCCATTTTTGTGAAGGAATTGTGTTTATTTTAAGATTTTTACACTTTATTCTAGTTGGAGACATTTTAATGCTGTCATTCTGCCTTTTAGGCGAATGTGCAGTACCTCATTTTGTCCACAGCACGGCGCAGTGATGCACTCCCGGTAATGGGTGAGGGGGGGGGGGGGGGGGGGGGGAGACCTGTGTTTCAGGTTCAAAATAACTGTTTCTTGCTGAGAAACAGCCAAAAAGCGGATTTCTGTTATAACACTGTTTTACCTTCTGATTTTTTAAGGCAAGCTATGGAAACCGTCAGAAAATTGAAGGAGAGAGTCTATATAGTTGATTTGAGTGACTAATTTCATTATTGGACTCACCAAACCACTTACCTGTGTTTCAGGTTGAAAATGACTGTTTCTGGCTGAGATAAAAGCGGATTTTTGTGAAAACACTGTTTTACCTTCTGATTTTTTAAGGCAAGCTATTGAAAACGTCACAAAATTGAAGGAGGGAGTCTATATAGTTGATTTGAGTGACTCCTTTCATTATTGGACTCACCAAACAACTTACCTGTGTTTCAGGTTGAAAATGACTGTTTCTGGCTGAGCTACAGCTAAAAGCGGATTTTTGTGAAAACACTGTTTTACCTTCTGATTTTTTAAGGCAAGCTATTGAAAGAGTGACTCCTTTCATTAATGGACTCACCAAACCACTTAGAAAGTTTTCAAAGTTCCAACTGAGTGCAGCTAAATTCATCCGTGGAGCTCTGCCTCCATCTTGTGGGCAAAAAAAGAAACTTCTCCAGGGCAGACAACACTGCAATTTCCCCCCTCTTTTCTGCTGATATTTTCAATTCTGGTGGAGTAAAGCCAGTCAAAAAATATGCAAAAGGAGGGCCCCATCATTTCTAAGTCATTTTGATCATTTTTAGATTTTTAAATGTCATTTTAGACAAGTTGGGGGCCTTTTAATGCAGTATTTCTGCTGCTTTTTAACCCTGGCTGAAGTGCAATTTTCTCCTCTTTTCTTTCATTTTGCTGAAGTAAAGCCAGGAAAAACACGTGCAAAAGGCAGGCTGCATCATTGCTAAGCCATTTTGATCATTTTTAGATTTTTAGATTGTGATTTTAGACAAGTTTGAGCAATTTTAATGCGGCATTTCGGCTGCTGTTTTTGGCTGAGTCTGGAGTTAGATTTTCCCCTCTTTTCTTCTCATGTTTCTAATTTGGCTGAAGCAAATGAAGGCAAAACATGCTCAAAAGACAAAGCCCATTTTTGTGAAAACACTGTTTTACCTTCTGATTTTTTAAGTCAAGCTATTGAAAGAGTGACTCCGTTCATTATTGGACTCACCAAACCACTTAGAAAGTTTTCAAAGTTCCAACTGAGTGCAGCTAAATTCATCCGTGGAGCTCTGCCTCCATCTTGTGGGCAAAAAAAGAAACTTCTCCAGGGCAGACAACACTGCAATTTCCCCCCTCTTTTCTGCTGATATTTTCAATTCTGGTGGAGTAAAGCCAGTCAAAAAATATGCAAAAGGAGGGCCCCATAATTTCTAAATCATTTTGATCATTTTTAGATTTTTAAATGTCATTTTAGACAAGTTGGAGGCATTCTAATGCAGTATTTCTGCTGCTTTTTAACCCTGGCTGAAGTGCAATTTTCTCCTCTTTTCTTTCATTTTGCTGAAGTAAAGCCAGGAAAAACACGTGCAAAAGGCAGGCCGCATCATTGCTAAGCCATTTTGATCATTTTTAGATTTTTAGATTGTGATTTTAGACAAGTTTGAGTAATTTTAATGCGGCATTTCGGCTGCTGTTTTTGGCTGAGTCTGGAGTGAGATTTTCCCCTCTTTTCTTCTCATGTTTCTAATTTGGCTGAAGCAAATGAAGGCAAAAGATGCTCAAAAGACAAAGTCCATTTTTGTGAAGGAATTGTGTTTATTTTCAGATTTTTACACTTTATTCTAGTTGGAGACATTTTAATGCTGTCATTCTGCCTTTTAGGCGAATGTGCAGTACCTCATTTTGTCCACAGCACGGCGCAGTGATGCACTCCCGGTAATGGGTGAGGGGGGGGGGGCGGGGGGGGGGGGGGGGGAGACCTGTGTTTCAGGTTCAAAATAACTGTTTCTTGCTGAGAAACAGCCAAAAAGCGGATTTCTGTTATAACACTGTTTTACCTTCTGATTTTTTAAGGCAAGCTATGGAAAACGTCAGAAAATTGAAGGAGAGAGTCTATATAGTTGATTTGAGTGACTAATTTCATTATTGGACTCACCAAACCACTTACCTGTGTTTCAGGTTGAAAATGACTGTTTCTGGCTGAGATAAAAGCGGATTTTTGTGAAAACACTGTTTTACCTTCTGATTTTTTAAGGCAAGCTATTGAAAACGTCACAAAATTGAAGGAGGGAGTCTATATAGTTGATTTGAGTGACTCCTTTCATTATTGGACTCACCAAACAACTTACCTGTGTTTCAGGTTGAAAATGACTGTTTCTGGCTGAGCTACAGCTAAAAGCGGATTTTTGTGAAAACACTGTTTTACCTTCTGATTTTTTAAGGCAAGCTATTGAAAGAGTGACTCCTTTCATTAATGGACTCACCAAACCACTTAGAAAGTTTTCAAAGTTCCAACTGAGTGCAGCTAAATTAATCTGTGGAGCTCTGCCTCCATCTTGTGGGCACAAAAAGAAACTTCTCCAGGGCAGACAACACTGCAATTTCCCCCCTCTTTTCTGCTGATATTTTCAATTCTGGTGGAGTAAAGCCAGTCAAAAAATATGCAAAAGGAGGGGCCCATCACTTCTACGTCATTTTGATCATTTTTAGATTTTTAAATGTCATTTTAGACAAGTTGGAGGCATTTTAATGCAGTATTTCTGCTGCTTTTTAACCCTGGCTGAAGTGCAATTTTCTCCTCTTTTCTTTCATTTTGCTGAAGTAAAGCCAGGAAAAACACGTGCAAAAGGCAGGCCGCATCATTGCTAAGCCATTTTGATCATTTTTAGATTTTTAGATTGTGATTCTAGACAAGTTTGAGTAATTTTAATGCGGCATTTCGGCTGCTGTTTTTGGCTGAGTCTGGAGTGAGATTTTCCCCTCTTTTCTTCTCATGTTTCTAATTTGGCTGAAGCAAATGAAGGCAAAAGATGCTCAAAAGACAAAGTCCATTTTTGTGAAGGAATTGTGTTTATTTTCAGATTTTTACACTTTATTCTGGTTGGAGACATTTTAATGCTGTCATTCTGCCTTTTAGGCGAATGTGCAGTACCTCATTTTGTCCACAGCACGGCGCAGTGATGCACTCCCGGTAATGGGTGAGGGGGGGGGGGGGGGGGGGGGGGGGGGGAGACCTGTGTTTCAGGTTCAAAATAACTGTTTCTTGCTGAGAAACAGCCAAAAAGCGGATTTCTGTTATAACACTGTTTTACCTTCTGATTTTTTAAGGCAAGCTATGGAAAACGTCAGAAAATTGAAGGAGAGAGTCTATATAGTTGATTTGAGTGACTAATTTCATTATTGGACTCACCAAACCACTTACCTGTGTTTCAGGTTGAAAATGACTGTTTCTGGCTGAGATAAAAGCGGATTTTTGAAAAGAAAGTTTTCAAGTTCCAACTGAGTGCAGCTAAATTCATCTGTGGAGCTCTGCCTCCATCTTGTGGGCAAAAAAAGAAACTTCTCCAGGGCAGACAACACTGCAATTTCCCCCCTCTTTTCTGCTGATATTTTCAATTCTGGTGGAGTAAAGCCAGTCAAAAAATATGCAAAAGGAGGGCCCCATCATTTCTAAGTCATTTTGATCATTTTTAGATTTTTAAATGTCATTTTAGACAAGTTGGAGGTATTTTAATGCAGTATTTCTGCTGCTTTTTAACCCTGGCTGAAGTGCAATTTTCTCCTCTTTTCTTTCATTTTGCTGAAGTAAAGCCAGGAAAAACACGTGCAAAAGGCAGGCTGCATCATTGCTAAGCCATTTTGATCATTTTTAGATTTTTAGATTGTGATTTTAGACAAGTTTGAGCAATTTTAATGCGGCATTTCGGCTGCTGTTTTTGGCTGAGTCTGGAGTGAGATTTTCGCCTCTTTTCTTCTCATGTTTCTAATTTGGCTGAAGCAAATGAAGGCAAAAAATGCTCAAAAGACAAAGCCCATTTTTGTGAAAACACTGTTTTACCTTCTGATTTTTTAAGGCAAGCTATTGAAAGAGTGACTCCTTTCATTATTGGACTCACCAAACCACTTAGAAAGTTTTCAAAGTTCCAACTGAGTGCAGCTAAATTCATCCGTGGAGCTCTGCCTCCATCTTGTGGGCAAAAAAAGAAACTTCTCCAGGGCAGACAACACTGCAATTTCCCCCCTCTTTTCTGCTGATATTTTCAATTCTGGTGGAGTAAAGCCAGTCAAAAAATATGCAAAAGGAGGGCCCCATCATTTCTAAGTCATTTTGATCATTTTTAGATTTTTAAATGTCATTTTAGACAAGTTGGAGGTATTTTAATGCAGTATTTCTGCTGCTTTTTAACCCTGGCTGAAGTGCAATTTTCTCCTCTTTTCTTTCATTTTGCTGAAGTAAAGCCAGGAAAAACACGTGCAAAAGGCAGGCTGCATCATTGCTAAGCCATTTTGATCATTTTTAGATTTTTAGATTGTGATTTTAGACAAGTTTGAGCAATTTTAATGCGGCATTTCGGCTGCTGTTTTTGGCTGAGTCTGGAGTGAGATTTTCGCCTCTTTTCTTCTCATGTTTCTAATTTGGCTGAAGCAAATGAAGGCAAAAAATGCTCAAAAGACAAAGCCCATTTTTGTGAAAACACTGTTTTACCTTCTGATTTTTTAAGGCAAGCTATTGAAAGAGTGACTCCTTTCATTATTGGACTCACCAAACCACTTAGAAAGTTTTCAAAGTTCCAACTGAGTGCAGCTAAATTCATCCGTGGAGCTCTGCCTCCATCTTGTGGGCAAAAAAAGAAACTTCTCCAGGGCAGACAACACTGCAATTTCCCCCCTCTTTTCTGCTGATATTTTCAATTCTAGTGGAGTAAAGCCAGTCAAAAAATATGCAAAAGGAGGGCCCCATCATTTCTAAGTCATTTTGATCATTTTTAGATTTTTAAATGTCATTTTAGACAAGTTGGGGGCCTTTTAATGCAGTATTTCTGCTGCTTTTTAACCCTGGCTGAAGTGCAATTTTCTCCTCTTTTCTTTCATTTTGCTGAAGTAAAGCCAGGAAAAACACGTGCAAAAGGCAGGCTGCATCATTGCTATGCCATTTTGATCATTTTTAGATTTTTAGATTGTGATTTTAGACAAGTTTGAGCAATTTTAATGCGGCACTTCGGCTGCTGTTTTTGGCTGAGTCTGGAGTGAGATTTTCCCCTCTTTTCTTCTCATGTTTCTAATTTGGCTGAAGCAAATGAAGGAAAAAAATGCTCAAAAGACAAAGCCCATTTTTGTGAAGGAATTGTGTTTATTTTCAGATTTTTACACTTTATTTCAGAGCAGTTGGAGACATTTTAATGCTGTCATTCTGCCTTTTAGGCGAATGTGCAGTACCTCATTTTGTCCACGGCACGGCGCAGTGATGCGGTCCCGGTAATGGGTGGGGGGGGGGAGACCTGTGTTTCAGGTTCAAAATAACTGTCTCTCGCTGAGAAACAGCCAAAAAGCGGATTTCTGTGATAACACTGTTTTACCTTCTGATTTTTTAAGGCAAGCTATGGAAAACGTCAGAAAATTGGAGGAGGGAGTCTATATAGTTGATTTGAGTTAATCCTTTCATTGTTGGACTCACCAAACCACTTACCTGTGTTTCAGGTTGAAAATGACTGTTTCTGGCTGAGATAAAAGCGGATTTTTGTGAAAACACTGTTTTACCTTCTGATTTTTTAAGGCGAGCTATTGAAAACGTCAGAAAATTGAAGGAGGGAGTCTATATAGTTGATTTGAGTGACTCATTTCATTATTGGACTCAGCAAACCACTTACCTGTGTTTCAGGTTGAAAATGACTGTTTCTGGCTGAGATAAAAGCGGATTTTTGTGAAAACATTGTTTTACCTTCTTATTTTTTAAGACAAGCTATTGAAAACGTCAGAAAATTGAAGGAAGGAGTCTATATAGTCTATTTGAGTGACTCCTTTCATTATTGGACTCACCAAACCACTTACCTGTGTTTCAGGTTGAAAATGACTGTTTCTGGCTGAGATACAGCTAAAAGCGGATTTTTGTGAAAACACTGTTTTACCTTCTGACTTTTTAAGGCAAGCTATTGAAAACGTCAGAAAATTGAAGGAGGGAGTCTAAATAGTTGATTTGAGTGAGTCCTTTCATTATTGGACTCACCAAACAACTTACCTGTGTTTCAGGTTGAAAATGACTGTTTCTGGGTGAGCTACAGCTAAAAGCGGATTTTTGTGAAAACACTGTTTTACCTTCTGATTTTTTAAGGCAAGCTAGAAAGAGTGACTCCTTTCATTAATGGACTCACCAAACCACTTAGAAAGTTTTCAAAGTTCCAAGTGAGTGCAGCTAAATTCATCTGTGGAGCTCTGCCTCCATCTTGTGGGCAAAAAAAGAAACTTCTCCAGGGCAGACAACACTACAATTTCCCCCCTCTTTTCTGCTGATATTTTCAATTCTGGTGGAGTAAAGCCAGTCAAAAAATATGCAAAAGGAGGGGCCCATCATTTCTAAGTCATTTTGATCATTTTTAGATTTTTAAATGTCATTTTAGACAAGTTGGAGGCATTTTAATGCAGTATTTCTGCTGCTTTTTAACCCTGGCTGAAGTTCAATTTTCTCCTCTTTTCTTTCATTTTGCTGAAGTAAAGCCAGGAAAAACACGTGCAAAAGGCAGGCCGCATCATTGCTAAGCCATTTTGATCATTTTTAGATTTTTAGATTGTGATTTTAGACAAGTTTGAGTAATTTTAATGCGGCATTTCGGCTGCTGTTTTTGGGTGAGTCTGGAGTGAGATTTTCCACTCTTTTCTTCTCATGTTTCTAATTTGGCTGAAGCAAATGAAGGCAAAAGATCCTCAAAAGACAAAGTCCATTTTTGTGAAGGAATTGTGTTTATTTTCAGATTTTTACACTTTATTCTAGTTGGAGACATTTTAATGCTGTCATTCTGCCTTTTAGGCGAATGTGCAGTACCTCATTTTGTCCACAGCACGGCGCAGTGATGCACTCCCGGCAATGGGTGGGGGGGGGGAGACCTGTGATTCAGGTTCAAAATAACTGTTTCTTGCTGAGAAACAGCCAAAAAGCGGATTTCTGTTATAACACTGTTTTACCTTCTGATTTTTTAAGGCAAGCTATGGAAAACGTCAGAAAATTGAAGGAGAGAGTCTATATAGTTGATTTGAGTGACTAATTTCATTATTGGACTCACCAAACCACTTACCTGTGTTTCAGGTTGAAAATGACTGTTTCTGGCTGAGATAAAAGCGGATTTTTGTGAAAACACTGTTTTACCTTCTGATTTTTTAAGGCAAGCTATTGAAAACGTCACAAAATTGAAGGAGGGAGTCTATATAGTTGATTTGAGTGACTCCTTTCATTATTGGACTCACCAAACAACTTACCTGTGTTTCAGGTTGAAAATGACTGTTTCTGGCTGAGCTACAGCTAAAAGCGGATTTTTGTGAAAACACTGTTTTACCTTCTGATTTTTTAAGGCAAGCTATTGAAAGAGTGACTCCTTTCATTAATGGACTCACCAAACCACTTAGAAAGTTTTCAAAGTTCCAACTGAGTGCAGCTAAATTCATCTGTGGAGCTCTGCCTCCATCTTGTGGGCAAAAAAAGAAACTTCTCCAGGGCAGACAACACTACAATTTCCCCCCTCTTTTCTGCTGATATTTTCAATTCTGGTGGAGTAAAGCCAGTCAAAAAATATGCAAAAGGAGGGGCCCATCATTTCTAAGTCATTTTGATCATTTTTAGATTTTTAAATGTCATTTTAGACAAGTTGGAGGCATTTTAATGCAGTATTTCTGCTGCTTTTTAACCCTGGCTGAAGTGCAATTTTCTCCTCTTTTCTTTCATTTTGCTGAAGTAAAGCCAGGAAAAACACGTGCAAAAGGCAGGCTGCATCATTGCTAAGCCATTTTGATCATTTTTAGATTTTTAGATTGTGATTTTAGACAAGTTTGAGCAATTTTAATGCGGCATTTCGGCTGCTGTTTTTGGCTGAGTCTGGAGTGAGATTTTCCCCTCTTTTCTTCTCATGTTTCTAATTTGGCTGAAGCAAATGAAGGCAAAAAATGCTCAAAAGACAAAGCCCATTTTTGTGAAAACACTGTTTTACCTTCTGATTTTTTAAGGCAAGCTATTGAAAGAGTGACTCCGTTCATTATTGGACTCACCAAACCACTTAGAAAGTTTTCAAAGTTCCAACTGAGTGCAGCTAAATTCATCCGTGGAGCTCTGCCTCCATCTTGTGGTCAAAAAAAGAAACTTCTCCAGGGCAGACAACACTGCAATTTCCCCCCTCTTTTCTGCTGATATTTTCAATTCTGGTGGAGTAAAGCCAGTCAAAAAATATGCAAAAGGAGGGCCCCATAATTTCTCAATCATTTTGATCATTTTTAGATTTTTAAATGTCATTTTAGACAAGTTGGAGGCATTTTAATGCAGTATTTCTGCTGCTTTTTAACCCTGGCTGAAGTGCAATTTTCTCCTCTTTTCTTTCATTTTGCTGAAGTAAAGCCAGGAAAAACACGTGCAAAAGGCAGGCCGCATCATTGCTAAGCCATTTTGATCATTTTTAGATTTTTAGATTGTGATTTTAGACAAGTTTGAGTAATTTTAATGCGGCATTTCGGCTGCTGTTTTTGGCTGAGTCTGGAGTGAGATTTTCCCCTCTTTTCTTCTCATGTTTCTAATTTGGCTGAAGCAAATGAAGGCAAAAGATGCTCAAAAGACAAAGTCCATTTTTGTGAAGGAATTGTGTTTATTTTCAGATTTTTACACTTTATTCTAGATGGAGACATTTTAATGCTGTCATTCTGCCTTTTAGGCGAATGTGCAGTACCTCATTTTGTCCACAGCACGGCGCAGTGATGCACTCCCGGTAATGGGTGAGGGGGGGAGTTGAGACCTGTGTTTCAGGTTCAAAATAACTGTTTCTTGCTGAGAAACAGCCAAAAAGCGGATTTCTGTTATAACACTGTTTTACCTTCTGATTTTTTAAGGCAAGCTATGGAAAACGTCAGAAAATTGAAGGAGAGAGTCTATATAGTTGATTTGAGTGACTAATTTCATTATTGGACTCACCAAACAACTTACCTGTGTTTCAGGTTGAAAATGACTGTTTCTGGCTGAGATAAAAGCGGATTTTTGAAAAGAAAGTTTTCAAGTTCCAACTGAGTGCAGCTAAATTCATCTGTGGAGCTCTGCCTCCATCTTGTGGGCAAAAAAAGAAACTTCTCCAGGGCAGACAACACTGCAATTTCCCCCCTCTTTTCTGCTGATATTTTCAATTCTGGTGGAGTAAAGCCAGTCAAAAAATATGCAAAAGGAGGGCCCCATCATTTCTAAGTCATTTTGATCATTTTTAGATTTTTAAATGTCATTTTAGACAAGTTGGAGGTATTTTAATGCAGTATTTCTGCTGCTTTTTAACCCTGGCTGAAGTGCAATTTTCTCCTCTTTTCTTTCATTTTGCTGAAGTAAAGCCAGGAAAAACACGTGCAAAAGGCAGGCTGCATCATTGCTAAGCCATTTTGATCATTTTTAGATTTTTAGATTGTGATTTTAGACAAGTTTGAGCAATTTTAATGCGGCATTTCGGCTGCTGTTTTTGGCTGAGTCTGGAGTGAGATTTTCCCCTCTTTTGTTCTCATGTTTCTAATTTGGCTGAAGCAAATGAAGGCAAAAAATGCTCAAAAGACAAAGCCCATTTTTGTGAAAACACTGTTTTACCTTCTGATTTTTTAAGGCAAGCTATTGAAAGAGTGACTCCTTTCATTATTGGACTCACCAAACCACTTAGAAAGTTTTCAAAGTTCCAACTGAGTGCAGCTAAATTCATCCGTGGAGCTCTGCCTCCATCTTGTGGGCAAAAAAAGAAACTTCTCCAGGGCAGACAACACTGCAATTTCCCCCCTCTTTTCTGCTGATATTTTCAATTCTAGTGGAGTAAAGCCAGTCAAAAAATATGCAAAAGGAGGGCCCCATCATTTCTAAGTAATTTTGATCATTTTTAGATTTTTAAATGTCATTTTAGACAAGTTGGAGGCATTTTAATGCAGTATTTCTGCTGCTTTTTAACCCTGGCTGAAGTGCAATTTTCTCCTCTTTTCTTTCATTTTGCTGAAGTAAAGCCAGGAAAAACACGTGCAAAAGGCAGGCTGCATCATTGCTAAGCCATTTTGATCATTTTTAGATTTTTAGATTGTGATTTTAGACAAGTTTGAGCAATTTTAATGCGGCATTTCGGCTGCTGTTTTTGGCTGAGTCTGGAGTGAGATTTTCCCCTCTTTTCTTCTCATGTTTCTAATTTGGCTGAAGCAAATGAAGGCAAAAAATGCTCAAAAGACAAAGCCCATTTTTGTGAAAACACTGTTTTACCTTCTGATTTTTTAAGGCAAGCTATTGAAAGAGTGACTCCGTTCATTATTGGACTCACCAAACCACTTAGAAAGTTTTCAAAGTTCCAACTGAGTGCAGCTAAATTCATCCGTGGAGCTCTGCCTCCATCTTGTGGTCAAAAAAAGAAACTTCTCCAGGGCAGACAACACTGCAATTTCCCCCCTCTTTTCTGCTGATATTTTCAATTCTGGTGGAGTAAAGCCAGTCAAAAAATATGCAAAAGGAGGGCCCCATAATTTCTAAATCATTTTGATCATTTTTAGATTTTTAAATGTCATTTTAGACAAGTTGGAGGCATTTTAATGCAGTATTTCTGCTGCTTTTTAACCCTGGCTGAAGTGCAATTTTCTCCTCTTTTCTTTCATTTTGCTGAAGTAAAGCCAGGAAAAACACGTGCAAAAGGCAGGCCGCATCATTGCTAAGCCATTTTGATCATTTTTAGATTTTTAGATTGTGATTTTAGACAAGTTTGAGTAATTTTAATGCGGCATTTCGGCTGCTGTTTTTGGCTGAGTCTGGAGTGAGATTTTCCCCTCTTTTCTTCTCATGTTTCTAATTTGGCTGAAGCAAATGAAGGCAAAAGATGCTCAAAAGACAAAGTCCATTTTTGTGAAGGAATTGTGTTTATTTTCAGATTTTTACACTTTATTCTAGATGGAGACATTTTAATGCTGTCATTCTGCCTTTTAGGCGAATGTGCAGTACCTCATTTTGTCCACAGCACGGCGCAGTGATGCACTCCCGGTAATGGGTGAGGGGGGGAGTTGAGACCTGTGTTTCAGGTTCAAAATAACTGTTTCTTGCTGAGAAACAGCCAAAAAGCGGATTTCTGTTATAACACTGTTTTACCTTCTGATTTTTTAAGGCCAGCTATGGAAAACGTCAGAAAATTGAAGGAGAGAGTCTATATAGTTGATTTGAGTGACTAATTTCATTATTGGACTCACCAAACAACTTACCTGTGTTTCAGGTTGAAAATGACTGTTTCTGGCTGAGATAAAAGCGGATTTTTGAAAAGAAAGTTTTCAAGTTCCAACTGAGTGCAGCTAAATTCATCTGTGGAGCTCTGCCTCCATCTTGTGGGCAAAAAAAGAAACTTCTCCAGGGCAGACAACACTGCAATTTCCCCCCTCTTTTCTGCTGATATTTTCAATTCTGGTGGAGTAAAGCCAGTCAAAAAATATGCAAAAGGAGGGCCCCATCATTTCTAAGTCATTTTGATCATTTTTAGATTTTTAAATGTCATTTTAGACAAGTTGGAGGTATTTTAATGCAGTATTTCTGCTGCTTTTTAACCCTGGCTGAAGTGCAATTTTCTCCTCTTTTCTTTCATTTTGCTGAAGTAAAGCCAGGAAAAACACGTGCAAAAGGCAGGCTGCATCATTGCTAAGCCATTTTGATCATTTTTAGATTTTTAGATTGTGATTTTAGACAAGTTTGAGCAATTTTAATGCGGCATTTCGGCTGCTGTTTTTGGCTGAGTCTGGAGTGAGATTTTCCCCTCTTTTGTTCTCATGTTTCTAATTTGGCTGAAGCAAATGAAGGCAAAAAATGCTCAAAAGACAAAGCCCATTTTTGTGAAAACACTGTTTTACCTTCTGATTTTTTAAGGCAAGCTATTGAAAGAGTGACTCCTTTCATTATTGGACTCACCAAACCACTTAGAAAGTTTTCAAAGTTCCAACTGAGTGCAGCTAAATTCATCCGTGGAGCTCTGCCTCCATCTTGTGGGCAAAAAAAGAAACTTCTCCAGGGCAGACAACACTGCAATTTCCCCCCTCTTTTCTGCTGATATTTTCAATTCTAGTGGAGTAAAGCCAGTCAAAAAATATGCAAAAGGAGGGCCCCATCATTTCTAAGTAATTTTGATCATTTTTAGATTTTTAAATGTCATTTTAGACAAGTTGGAGGCATTTTAATGCAGTATTTCTGCTGCTTTTTAACCCTGGCTGAAGTGCAATTTTCTCCTCTTTTCTTTCATTTTGCTGAAGTAAAGCCAGGAAAAACACGTGCAAAAGGCAGGCTGCATCATTGCTAAGCCATTTTGATCATTTTTAGATTTTTAGATTGTGATTTTAGACAAGTTTGAGCAATTTTAATGCGGCATTTCGGCTGCTGTTTTTGGCTGAGTGTGGAGTGAGATTTTCCCCTCTTTTCTTCTCATGTTTCTAATTTGGCTGAAGCAAATGAAGGCAAAAAATGCTCAAAAGACAAAGCCCATTTTTGTGAAAACACTGTTTTACCTTCTGATTTTTTAAGGCAAGCTATTGAAAGAGTGACTCCGTTCATTATTGGACTCACCAAACCACTTAGAAAGTTTTCAAAGTTCCAACTGAGTGCAGCTAAATTCATCCGTGGAGCTCTGCCTCCATCTTGTGGTCAAAAAAAGAAACTTCTCCAGGGCAGACAACACTGCAATTTCCCCCCTCTTTTCTGCTGATATTTTCAATTCTGGTGGAGTAAAGCCAGTCAAAAAATATGCAAAAGGAGGGCCCCATAATTTCTAAATCATTTTGATCATTTTTAGATTTTTAAATGTCATTTTAGACAAGTTGGAGGCATTTTAATGCAGTATTTCTGCTGCTTTTTAACCCTGGCTGAAGTGCAATTTTCTCCTCTTTTCTTTCATTTTGCTGAAGTAAAGCCAGGAAAAACACGTGCAAAAGGCAGGCCGCATCATTGCTAAGCCATTTTGATCATTTTTAGATTTTTAGATTGTGATTTTAGACAAGTTTGAGTAATTTTAATGCGGCATTTCGGCTGCTGTTTTTGGCTGAGTCTGGAGTGAGATTTTCCCCTCTTTTCTTCTCATGTTTCTAATTTGGCTGAAGCAAATGAAGGCAAAAGATGCTCAAAAGACAAAGTCCATTTTTGTGAAGGAATTGTGTTTATTTTCAGATTTTTACACTTTATTCTAGATGGAGACATTTTAATGCTGTCATTCTGCCTTTTAGGCGAATGTGCAGTACCTCATTTTGTCCACAGCACGGCGCAGTGATGCACTCCCGGTAATGGGTGAGGGGGGGAGTTGAGACCTGTGTTTCAGGTTCAAAATAACTGTTTCTTGCTGAGAAACAGCCAAAAAGCGGATTTCTGTTATAACACTGTTTTACCTTCTGATTTTTTAAGGCAAGCTATGGAAAACGTCAGAAAATTGAAGGAGAGAGTCTATATAGTTGATTTGAGTGACTAATTTCATTATTGGACTCACCAAACAACTTACCTGTGTTTCAGGTTGAAAATGACTGTTTCTGGCTGAGATAAAAGCGGATTTTTGAAAAGAAAGTTTTCAAGTTCCAACTGAGTGCAGCTAAATTCATCTGTGGAGCTCTGCCTCCATCTTGTGGGCAAAAAAAGAAACTTCTCCAGGGCAGACAACACTGCAATTTCCCCCCTCTTTTCTGCTGATATTTTCAATTCTGGTGGAGTAAAGCCAGTCAAAAAATATGCAAAAGGAGGGCCCCATCATTTCTAAGTCATTTTGATCATTTTTAGATTTTTAAATGTCATTTTAGACAAGTTGGAGGTATTTTAATGCAGTATTTCTGCTGCTTTTTAACCCTGGCTGAAGTGCAATTTTCTCCTCTTTTCTTTCATTTTGCTGAAGTAAAGCCAGGAAAAACACGTGCAAAAGGCAGGCTGCATCATTGCTAAGCCATTTTGATCATTTTTAGATTTTTAGATTGTGATTTTAGACAAGTTTGAGCAATTTTAATGCGGCATTTCGGCTGCTGTTTTTGGCTGAGTCTGGAGTGAGATTTTCCCCTCTTTTGTTCTCATGTTTCTAATTTGGCTGAAGCAAATGAAGGCAAAAAATGCTCAAAAGACAAAGCCCATTTTTGTGAAGGAATTGTGTTTATTTTCAGATTTTTACACTTTATTTCAGAGCAGTTGGAGACATTTTAATGCTGTCATTCTGCCTTTTAGGCGAATGTGCAGTACCTCATTTTGTCCACGGCACGGCGCAGTGATGCGGTCCCGGTAATGGGTGGGGGGGGGGGAGACCTGTGTTTCAGGTTCAAAATAACTGTCTCTCGCTGAGAAACAGCCAAAAAGCGGATTTCTGTGATAACACTGTTTTACCTTCTGATTTTTTAAGGCAAGCTATGGAAAACGTCAGAAAATTGGAGGAGGGAGTCTATATAGTTGATTTGAGTTAATCCTTTCATTGTTGGACTCACCAAACCACTTACCTGTGTTTCAGGTTGAAAATGACTGTTTCTGGCTGAGATAAAAGCGGATTTTTGTGAAAACACTGTTTTACCTTCTGATTTTTTAAGACAAGCTATTGAAAACGTCAGAAAATTGAAGGAAGGAGTCTATATAGTCTATTTGAGTGACTCCTTTCATTATTGGACTCAGCAAACCACTTACCTGTGCTTCAGTTTGAAAATGACACATGGGGATTTATCCCATAATTTTCTTAAGACTTCTATGAGTCTTCATAGAAGAGCATGCATTTGCGTTGCAGCATGCAAACAGAAGATTAAGAATCTCCTGAAGACTATATGAT